>NW_022195279.1:21068-100544 GCF_008641045.1 Pistacia vera
GGCTCACGGCTAATCCACGGTGGACCTACATGGTCACACCAATAGCCTTGGGAAGTTAGAGAAGGATGAGAGAGAGAAATGATTATCCGAAGAGGGCTAGCACCTTCCGAGGGTAATAACGGGATTTCTATAATAATAGTTACATAGAAATCATTTGTGACATTTTAAGGGTTAAAATGGTCAAGCAATAATTAATTATATTTAATTATTATATCTTAAAGTGTTAAGTTTAATGAGATGAACAAAAATAACCTTTTAATAGTTAAAGGGTAAAAAGGGGTAAATTTTGGGTTGTTAATGTAAACTAGTTTAGTTTACATGGGCCCTTGAATAATATTGATTATTCAAAGGATAGCATATTAAATTCGTGGGGTCCCTTTATAAAATAAGATTTTATTGGGCTTGGAAGTGAAAAATAAATAATTGCAAAATTGCCCAAGTATATATAAATGCAAAAGATTGCATTTTTGTTCATAACACACATTGTTCACTCAAAGCAAAACCAAAACTCTCTCTAAAAGCCACGACCACTCTCTGAACCTCTCAAGGTGGTGTTAAAGTGTGGAGGTCTCATTACTTTGAGGCTGATCTTCATCAATCCAAAGCAAAGGAGTAGGTATAATCTCTTTTCCAAGCTTTGTTTGAAAACCAGTTTTTTGAATCCAATTTTTTTTATGCTTTCTTCTCCATTTCCACCACTCTTCATGCATGCATGCTGATTTTTTAGCCTATATATCGCTTAAGCGATCATGGGCAATACAGATTTTCTGAGATTTCTCCTAAATTTTGACAAACTAAAATCACCAACACATATTAATTTCAAATCTTCTCCTGAAATTTGACAAAATAAAATTGCCAACACATATTAATTCCAAATTTTCTCCTAAATTTGACAAGCTAATTAGATAAACACATCAAGACCATGTAATAAGAATACCAAAAAACTCAAACTCAAACTCAAAACAGGGAGAGAAATATTGAATTGCTTTTGCATTAATCTAAAATCTGTCAATTACATGCAATGACAACATTATGTACAACAAATAAATGTCTATATACATCCAAATACTACTGTGACACCCTAAGCCACTTTGAGAAGTTTTCAAATTCGGTATAATCACTGTCTGAGATATTGTTTGGTAGCATGCCTTGCCAGCAGCTACCGTTCACGGCTTTCTGCTTGTTCAGCTTGCAAATTTAACCGTTCAACCCAATTAATGAAATGTAATGTGGTTAAATATCATAGGCAAGGAAATAAAGAATGGATTTGAGATACTGACTTCTGTTTTCCAATTGGTTATTGAAGTAACCACTATCAAAATTATGGTTTGCAAACAAATTCCTCCAATCATTGCTCCCCAAATACCCTGCAAAGCACAAGTAAAAATTTGGATTTTTATAAAGTCTTGATTTCATTATAAAAATGAACAAGAAAAAAGTTTTAGAGAATAGAAATAGTTATATAAAATTATTTCACCTCAACTCCAAAATCCAATGTGAATCCCAGGACTATGCCGAGTGGCAGTCCAACAATGTAATAGCATCCGATGTTGATGTATGCAACAAAAGATTACCATCCAACTCCAACAGAAACACCTTGACACCAAACGAAACCAATATTTAAAGAGATGGAACTTTAATTTAAGAGGCAAACTAACTAGAAAATGTTTCAATAGGTTACCAGACAATATCATCAAGTATCAAAACTCAAGACAATCACATAAACTACACAATTCAAAGTCCAACTTCTATACCTTTTGATGACAGCATCAACAATGACTTTGGCAGGGTCACAGTCACTCAAAAGGGATCCATATGTCCATGGAAGCACTCAACAGCCCAGCACTCCCAACAGTTGCTCATTGCTTCATCATTCAAGCTGTCCATCGGGGTGTTGGTCATGTCGAACTCAATAAATTTCAGTGCATATACCCCACAATCAGCACTATAATAGAAAGAAGACATTAGCATTAGAATCAGCTTATAGAACAATTGTATTATGTAAGTTTTATATAAAATTTACCTTAACTCATTTGTTGGGATGGGAAAGCGCTTGAGTGGCCACTTTCCCGTTAGCACTGGATCACCGAAGTGCTCAAACATGCGGCTGTCGCACAACAGCCGCAGGAACAACACGGATAGTGGCTCCAACTCATTCTCCAACTGCCTCTCTTGACAAATAGTTGGGTTACAATCGAGGATCTTTAGCAAGCCCTCCTCTAGATGCGTGACAATGGTTATCCAGTGCATATCCCTAATATTGATAATGCAGTAGACTTTTTTAACCTTTGCCCGACTGTGGCCATGTTTGGGCCTTTCCCCCCGTACATACTGCATGATCTTGTCATCAAACTAAAAATTATCAGGGACGTAGTCAAAGTCATCCATGCCCAATCTTTTTCGCTTGGCTCCTCTTACTGCACCTCTACCAATGGCTTTCTTCATTAAAGTGTCATATGTCGTTACGAGCTTTTGGCCAAAGGCCACATCGGTGATGGCACAATCGGGATACAATATATCACCATTGCTACTCTGTCGTAGCCTCATGACTGCCAATACTTCATCGATGTGCTGCATCAAATAAAAACATGATAAGTATACAATACCTCATGAAAAACATAAGCAAAAATAAGGGAAAATAACTCATCGAGTCGTCAAGCAACCTGCCCATCATCAATAACTTTTCAAACCAGTCCCAGGGATAATCCCCGATCTTGCACTTCACGTGGGCATCACTTTTAGATTCATTGTAATAGGCATAGAAGAGCTTTTTCTTTTTCTCCTCTATTGGCCTATACAAATTGACCTTTAACTCCTCCGTCTTTGCTTGCCACTTCTTCCCCCTTCCTCCATTTCACATCCTCACTTCCTTGGCATCCTGCCTCACCCTCCTCCCTTACCACTTCCTCACTTCCTCCACCAACCTCCTTAACCCCTTCCATTTTTGCTTCTCCACTTTCATGGACTTCCTCAATTTTTTTCTTCATTTTCCTCTTCTTCCCATAACTTATTATGGTGTAAGGAGATTTCACAAACTTACTCTTTCGGCTCTATCTTTCCAATCAAGGTTGCACTTCAACCGCTTTCAATACTCCTCCCACTTCCTCCTCCACCCTACCAACTTTCTGTGCAACCTTATCAACTTTCTCCTTAACCATTTTCATCCACTCTTCCATCTTCTCAAATTTCTCATAAATGGCTGTTGTAAAACTCTCAAACAGACCGTTTATGAGGTCAACCACCTCATTCTCCTAGCCTCGACGCCTCGGCAAAGCGGTACTTGTTGTACCGGTTTGCTAATTGGGTGTCGGGGGCACACAAACCTCTTCCTTCTCTCTCCCACTGATTGGAGCGTCATCATCCTCGGCGTCAAGAACATTTTCAAGCAGTGGCCCAGCAATTGCACTCACATACGTGACCCCTTCTAGGTCCCGTATTAGGCAGTCTATCCCTTCATCTGGTTCATCCTCCAGTGATTGGAAAGATGTAACATACTGCTGTTCCGCTTCACCCCTAGTCACGGTGAGGAAGGGACGGACGACTCCCTGCAATAAGAAACAAAATCAATCAGATTTAAGCCACATTTTAAAGCAAGTGCATATTCAAAAGCTTAATCCTTTAATCTGACCCGAGCCGCTTGAATTTCCATCTCTATTTTGTCGTAATCCCAATGGGTACACTTCTCGATGTGCCACCGCAACATCCTAGGAAATTGTAGTTGCTCATCCGAAGTCTCAGCCGAAGTCTTCATCCCCCAAACCCCCCCCCCCCCCCCCCCCCCCCCCCCCCCCCCCCCCCCCCCCCCCCCCCCCCCCCCCCCCCCCCCCCCCCCCCCGCCTTAGCGAGGACAGGGACGACCTCATACATCCAAGCCTACATTGCAAAAAAAAAATCCATATCATAATTCAAACACATATATTTACCTGCATTGCCCATGGGAAGCCAAACAAATTGTATGTGCTCGGTCTATTCTTCTCGACCGATTGGGAGCGCTTTAATGCTAGTATTTTGCTTACAGGAACTCCATGGTTCACTTAAATATACCCATACCCACATATAGGCATTAAAGAAGTCCAAGTTGCTTGCAAACATCACCCAATCCATATCAATGGCTTTTGTGGAGTCAGCAACCATTAGGATTGAATGGACGAACAATACCAAGCACATCTTGAACTTCCCTGAAGAGGTTAACCTACCTTCTTCTAACCTCTCCTCTAATTCGTGTCCCGTAATAGACACTTGCCTCTCCAAAGCCTTGTTAACTAAGCTTTGGGCTGCCTTACTGTCCTTTATTTTATCTTGCTCAACCGCATCTGGCAATTTCTCACATTTTAAGCCCGTCACCAAGGCATATTTCATCATCCCAAAGCGTAGTGGTTTTCCATCCACCACAAACCACATATTTTTTTTTTTTTTGCTTTTTACTGAGTGCAACAACATTTAATGCACTCCGTGCCCCCAGAAAGCCTTTTTTCCAATTTTCTCCGATCTTCAAAAAATGACTGAAACAAGTCTCTTTGAATCAGTCTACAGCGTTCCTTAGTCCTTGTAAAATATGCCTTATTCTCGTAAAAACTTCCCAACTTGACCTTATTGTCACTCTTACAAGGAAGTACGAAACTCTATCGGTTACAATCTCCGACCCGTGGTACTGCACAATTGATATAAACTAAATATCAGCAAAAAAAAGAAACCAAAACAAAAGGTGCTACTAAATATGCATTTGTATGCAGCAATTACAACCATTTTTACAAAAGGTTATCTAAAGAAAACCACATTTTAAACGATTTAGCTTTCTTGGATTAGTGTAGCTCGAGAATTCATCATTTTGTAAGGTCATCCAAACAATGTTTCAAGGCAACTTACAAGACTTCAAACTTATTAAATTACATCACAGCACTGCCAAATGATTTTTGTACAAGAAACAATGAATCTATAGTATTTTTCAATGGTTTAGCTTTCCTCTGTTAGGACAGCCGAGAGTTCATCATTTTGTAAGGACATCCAAACAATATTTCAAGACAAGTTACGAGATTTCTAACTTATTAAATTACATCAAAGCACTGCCAATCACGTGTATGACAATCTCACACTAAATTTTAAAATCTATGCAAACAACAATCATGCAACCTATGGCCAGCCTTGCCAATATGCAGGGCAGCCCTCCAACCTACCAAATTCGGCCACCTCCTGCCATTCCTAGCATACCAAACTCCCTGAAACAACCTCCCTACGGCCTCTCTTGCCTTCCCCCATCCTCTGGAACCCAAACAAAGCCACTCCACCAATGCCTGCCAACTGCTCAACAAAACGCCACAACTACATCTCCCCTAAATTCGCACAAATCAATCCATTTTCTCATCCAATTAAAAACAAAAAGTAAAAATACGTGCCATTTCTTCACTGGCGTCCTCCTCCTCGCTTGAATTCTCGTCGGCGTCCTCCTCTTTAGAACCGTTTTGCGATTCTTCTCTCTGTTGTTGTGCCGCCATCGTCTCCTCTGCCGATAGACCACCTTCACTGATCGGATGATCCACCGGAGCATCGTCTTTGATAGCCATTGAACTGCTAGCGCTGCCGGACTCTAGGATTCGAAGTGGCATTGGGTTTTCCTCCGCTTTATGAATGTCAGCCATGGTTTTGCGTAAGGAAGTTTTAAGATTGAAAATAGATTGAAAATTTGCCGAAATGTGGGACTGTAGTTGTCAGAAATCGTAAAGAAAGGTTTAAGGTTCGTTGGTCGTTTTTTGCCTAATACGTTCGATTGAGCGATTTTGAATGGGTGGGGCTCATTGTTAAATTTCAAAATTTAAATAACTTTCATTAATTTATTTTGCCCGCATGTGTTTAAATCTTTTCAGTTTAACCCATTTTACATGTTTAATGAATCCTAATTGTGCCATGTCAGCTTTTCTAAATTAAAAAAAAAAAAATCAAAATGATTTTCATGGCCGTTTTGTTGAATGGAAACTTGGGATGTCCATGGAGTTAAATTTTCTCTTCTTTCGTTCGTGAATCACGTTTCTCACCCCCAAACTCTTTTATCCTAAACCTATATTTATTTCACAATTGAAATTGAAATGGCTGATTCATACCCACGTGAAACAACATTCTCACCCTAAGTTTTGGAAGCTATCAACATCTTAGGCTCCATTTGGTTCACTTTTTTACACTTTTTAGAAAAAAAAATTTGAAAAAAGTTAAAAAAAATTGAATTAGGCGGGTATTATGATGTAGGATTTGGAAATTGATAAAAATACCCCCTATGTTTATTTATTTACTAAACACCCCTATAATAAAACATTAAAAGTTAACAAAAACACCCCCAACCCACCCATTAAATACGGACAACCGGCCACCACCACTGGAGGGTGGTCGGAGTCGCCGTATTGGTGCATGACCGGTTGGATCTTGCTAGTCATGCGCCGATATGGCCTTTTCCGGCCAGATCCACGGTGGATCTGGCTGGCAAAGGCCAGATCTACGGCTAGATCTGGCCATTGACGGCCACATCTGGCCGCATTTGCTCATCAACGATGGCCAAAGATACGGCTGTCGTTGATGGTCAACGACGACTATGTGTTGGCCGTCGTTGACTACTGGTTACAGCCAAAGATCTGGCCTTTTCTAGCCAGATCCATCGCGGATCTGGCCAGAAAATGCTAGATCGACGCACTACCGGCCAGATTCAGTCAGTAGTGCGCCATTATACCAAATTCCGGCCATCTTTAGACAGTGGTGGCCAGAATCTGGTAAATGTGGATTGCTATGGTGTTTTTGCAATTTAAAAAATATATATTTAGGGGTATTTAATTAAATTAACAAATTTAGGAGGTTTTAAAAAAGTTGAATAATATTGAATAATATTGTGAGTTTTTACAATTTTACTGTTTAACTTTATTGAGAACACTAATAGTAGTATTCTCAAACTTGAGCCAAACGAAGCCTTAGTCTTCTTTAATGAAACCTGAAACCTGACACAGCCGCAGACCATGTGAAGACGAAACTACCCCTGATTCTTTGATTTTTATATTTTTCAAGAAAGGTAAAATGACTAATGTCTCCATGAGAAAACAAGAATCGAAATTTTAGTAATAAAAGTAAAAAAAAAAACATTCAATAAGAATCCTTTTCTCCAACAATAGTTATGTAACTGCAAAATAAAAAAAAATAAAATTAAAAATCTGAGCCTTTAAAAACAGTAAAAGGGCGCTACGAGCTGCGAAAGCACCTGGGAGGAATAAAGCAAATATAATTGATTGAAGCAAACTAAGAATACTATCTGTCATGCCTAAAATAAGAGCTGGCCTAGCTGACATCATTGACACCAATCAAAATCTGGAAAATTGTTTTATTGTCCAGAACATGATACATCTCCACAGAAAAAAGAAATATTCCTGTCACAAACCCAAACCAACTCAAAAATTTGTATGTGGGTAAATTTGGTTCGTACACCTATCCAAGCCTCATTTAATTTAAAAATATTCTTTGAGTTCTCGATAAATGGGAAGGTAGGAGGGATTTTCACGATATCAAGTCACTTGCAAAAGTGTAATCATTACCGTAAACTAAACAAGTATAAATAGACAGCTCTCTCTCATAAAATGGCATCAAACATTCACACATTCAATAAAGAAAATAACAAAAACGCACTATTAAAAAAAGACTGGTTTGACATTCTCTAAAAACACTTAGAACACCAAACACTCTGTATCCTAAATCGTAGCTCACAACCTCTTGTAACCTTGTCTAACAATCAAAAAGTAATTTATATAAACAAATATAATAGATGTAGGATTCGCTTTAAGCATCTGAATTACTATAAAAATTATCTTATCAACTTTACATTTACGCTTTTGCATGATATTGTGCTCCCAATATCTCGTCCACTCACTATAATTAGTCCACATGTGATTTCTTAACATTTTACATGTATGAAGTTGTTTGTGTAAAAATCAAGAAAGTAAGAAGTGTAAAGGGATATATGCCAACAGAAAGAATTTAGACACTAAATTTTATAAATTTAATATATTTGAGATTTTAAAATTTAATGGAAAAAACTAGATAAAACTAATGAGAAAATCTAGGATACGACTAAATGTATCACCTCAGCAATTGAGGAGATATCGTAGGCTGATTATAAATTACCACCTATTAGTTTTATTTAAAAATCAAATAATACGTCAATTATATTTATTAAAATTATTATTTTAATTTTATCAAGATGTATGCTACAACCAACCGCCATCACCTTCATCATGGCTACCGCCTCCACCACCACCACCGTCACTTTATTTTTCAAGTTACCCAATTTCATTTCTTTGGAACAAAATTTAATCAGTCAAATCTATATCCATTTTTTATATTTTTATCCACCTATTTTCAGATTTAAGTCTCTGACTTCGAACTAATTTTTTATTTTTTATCTTTTCGGGAACACTTGAAGAAATCAACTGAAACATTTATTCTAAACCGAGACATAAACATGACTGAATCGGAAAAGCATTAAAGTTTTTTTGTTAATTTCTGTTGTGATTTTCAGAGCTGCTCATTTTGTAATCATATGATGTTTGATTATGCATTGTGTCTGTTGTCGATTGGGAGATTTGTCCATTATGTGTTATAATTTGGCCGTTCAAAGACTGGTTATTCTTCCGCCCACATGGCTGTCAGGAGTAGCCAAGCTGCCCAAGCAGCAGCTTGTTGCCGTGATTGCTTTCCAGTGCACCACTAGTCGGCGGCGGCCTGAGCGTCGCTTCCCTGCGGCGTACCAACTTCTTCCTTCGTTTTTCTTCGGCTGGAAATCAAGAGAACCTAGAACCACCGTGCCATTGCTTTATTTCATTTTGATCCTGTGCTTTATTTCCGTGTAGTACTCCATTTCATGATTTAACTAAATTTGATCCTTATTTTATTTATTGATTTTCAAATAAAAATTACAGGTTTCAATCATTGAGTGGTTGGTTGTACCAACTCAGGGTACAACATTTCAATCCTTGCACACACGAGTAAAATTACTAATAATACATGACACCATATTAGTAATGTTTACAGTAATTGAACAATGTGAAATCTTTTAACTATGACTTAAAGAATACTCCTCCCATAAGGACGATATTGTTCACTTAAGCCAAGATGTACCATAAGAAGGCGAACAATAGTCAGCAACTCTCCGCCATTCTTAAGCTGTTGAATGTGCTCAGTCCATCCGCTTTGATTTGCAGCAAAAGTTAACAATTCCACCCACATTTGAGTTATCATCTCCCACTTTCTTTGGTTATTCCAACCATCCTCCGATTCCAAGGATTGTAACTGGTTGAAAAGAATTCGACCAGCCGTTAACACAGACAAAGAATTATCTGTATGGTTCATGCTTTCATTGTCTGAAGGAGAAGGCGTTTTATCAAAAAACAGCTTGACCATTTCCTTTTTATCACGGGACACCTCAAACATTTCTTTCTTGAAAAAACTCAAACAAGCGTTACGGGTCTCATTAAACCTTAAATCACCAATCCCTTTGGGCATTACAGATGGACACCAGACAAGAAGATACAACATATAATCTGATAAAAATGCACCGAGATTGCGTTTTGGATCACGATTATTGTCATATTCGTAACAAAGATCGGTAGCAATGTGCCAGGCAAGAAGGCTGTATTCAAATTCTTTCTTAATTATGCACCAATCAGACCGGATATCAAGTTGATGCCTTTCAAGCACATTCTCACCTCTCCAAGTCAATACCTTTTTACGTGACTCAGAACTCTCATTCGTATGCACTTTACGCTTAAGCTCCTCGAAGATTAGTTCTTGCAAAGCGACATCCACATATGTCTGATTCGAGTACAATGCCATTTGAACTTTCGACATGTCTTTGAGGCAAGAACTTATGAGGTTTAACTGTCCCATGGTATCCGACCAGCGCTTTTGATTGGTGAAAAGCGAAAGACAAGAACTGGTATTTGGGTTTGGGTTTGGGTTTGGGTTTGGATTTGGCTGGCTGTTGGACTTGCTCAACCAAATGAGTTTTGTCCAGTCAGAGAGAAAATGATGGATGAATGTGTAAACCTCGGAGACAATAGCCTCAACCAATAATGAGTAAGTTATAAAAACATCAATAAATGAGTTTGACTGAGGATGGTTGAAGATGAAGATTGAGAATATTACTAATACTGAAACACAGGAAACAAAGCTAAAGCAACGGAAAAAGATTCCCAATCGAGTATACACAATTGCTACCTTGGTGTAAAGCATATCGTAGACGATTCCAAGCTCAACAGCCACCAGATTGAAAGCTTCTTTTGCTGAAGTTTCGAGAAAGATCACGTTTGTTTTGAACGCTTCGTCATCGTTGAGAATTAGGCCTGCATACAAACGTGCGAATCTTTTGAAAAGAAAAAAGGCCATGTAGATTGGTTGTGAGCCCGAGTTGATTTGCACTTTGTTCTTCATATCTTGCATTGCTTTTTTGATAAAATTTGGACTAGGATCATGTTCCGAGGAAGCTTTGAAACACTGAGCGCTTGAAGACCAAAGTATGAAACTTTTCTCCCCATATTTAATAGCTCCATTAATTAAAACTGGAATGGCTAAAAATGAGAGGAGAGAATTGTTCCATGACCATAAGCTCACGTAAACGACCATTACAGTTTGAACAAAAAACGAAAAAAGGTGTCTTATCCACAATTCATTGTCTTCTAAAGCGTATGCTGTGATCGTATCTGCGCCGCCCAGATGGAATAGGAGGAATGGTACCCAAAATAATTGGAGTTGGATGCCTGGTATTCCATTTTTAAGACCTTCACATTGGTCGGTGTAGACAATATGGCCGAGGGCTAAAGTAGCTACCGCATCTGCTGCTACATATGCTAACCACACAAGAGATCTTATCCAGGTTCTTGTAATGTATCTTCGTCGCGAGCCAAACACGACGAGGAAGATATGCAAAAGAAGGCTGGTGTAAACAAGTGTTCGATTTTCCAATGAAGAGCCCAATCTTTTTGTTTTTTCTGAAAAAACTAACATGGCCTTCCTATATATTTTCCTGCAAACCAAACTGCAAAAATTCCAAAAATAACACTTGATGTCATTTATGATATGAATAATGAATATTTTTCTACAAAATAAACATACCCAAGTGACCTTTTTTAGCAGCCCCATGAAACTTATGCGAGTTATGTACTCTTAAAAAAAAAAAAAAAAAAAAAAAAAAAAATCATGTGGTAACTATAAGTCAATATTTTTCTTTTTCTAATATTAAAAAAGGTTAAAAGGCACATATCTCCTAGTTTAATTTCAACATATATTGGTTAGGTGTCGGGATGTTTTTGTTAGTAACCAAAGAAAAAAGTTATCCTTACATTCATGGACAAAAACCATAAAAAAAAAATAATAATTAACCCGATTACCAAATAATACGGTTTTTTGTTAACGCAACTTACCAATGACATCAGGTACCATAGCCATTCCTTTCTAATGGAAACATTACCAGAATGTTTCTCCCTATATATGTGGAATAAAGTTTTATTCCAAAAAAATTCCAACAAATGACAGTACCCGGAAATCGGATCGCACTATATTCAATGGCTTGATGTTGTCAAAGCCTGTGAGTGAAAAACTTGAATTATATATTAATTTAAGGTTTGAAGAGTAATATATATAGAGCTAGTTTGAGATTGCTATAGCTTTAAATTTAATCAGTTTAAAAAAAAAAAAAATTCAAGGAGAAAAAAAATATATATATTAAAATAATATAATTTTATTTGCATCATGTTTGTAACTAAATAATTTACCTGAAAGAAGAAAACGTTGTCAAGGACTTGATGTTGCTATCGTCCAAACAGTGAGTTGAATTACAATTAAATTTTTCTATGATCTAACCTTTGAGGCCATCCTGCTTAAATAGAAAAGAAAGCTACATATAAATTAACAAAAAGTGTAGGGAGTAAACAACATGGTCCCAGCCAAGGTCTGGCGAATCTACAGGTTCCCATCCTTGGTTTCATAAATTCTAGATTCTCACATTTAAATTAACACTGTTAGGGTCTAAAACAGTACAAAATGTGTTATTACTAAACTGCCATTTAACTTTTACTTTTGATTATGGCGGCTAAATATCTGAAACCTCCTTGGAAGGTGGAATCTTGTCCATCGCACCCCTACGAGCTGGGGAAACCCCAATCACCCCAATCAACACCATAGATCAGCCAAGGCCATGACAGCAGCGGTGCAAAGGAGACTAGGAGCGGCACTCCTCACCCTCGCCTAACCAACGCCCACTAGGGCGACTGGATCGTGCAATTTCTATGACTTTTCCACTCACCCACTATCGCTCCTAGGCCATTTTCGATTGATTCCGACATCACAAAGCTCCCATGTCACCACCGTCAGAACCCCCACACCACAATCACCAAAACCCCTCACACTTCCACCCCGATGCACCCACAAATCATCGGCCTACAGCCCTTACAATCTTACGCAATTCTCCAAGTTTAGGGCCAAATTCCGACTGGTTTTCACAACCATTCGAACCCACATCCTCTCCTCAACAAAACCCACACCTCCATTGGCCTCCCCCACTCGCCGTTTCCATCCACAAGCTACCAAGTCGCATTTCTGTTGTAGGGGTGTGATCTTCATATTTCAAATTTGAGATGTGGAGTGTTATATTGAAATTTTTATTTTTATTTCAAATTTAATGCAATATAAATGACAAATCTACCCTTTAACCATTAAATTTTCTATTAATTTAAGGGTGGGAATGTGGAATTTATCAAACTAGGCGTGAGAACTTCTACATTCGCCAAACCTTGGGAAGGAACATGTCATTTCCTCAAAGTGCAGCAAGCATGAATTATTAATTAAGTAAAGAATGAATAACTTCTTTTGCTTTTGAGGAGATGTAATCATAAGATGAAGACTGTGAATTGATCAATGAATCATTGGAAGTAAAGAATATCAACTCATGAGTTGAGGAAGGAATCTAGAGTAACTTCTTAATTGAGGAAATAAAAGTTTTAGGTCAAAAGAATGTAAGGCCTTCAATTTAAATTTTTTTTTTTTTAATTAGATCTTTATTTAATATAAAAAAAAATTATATAATTATTCATTCTTTACTTAAGAATAATTTTCATGCTACACTTTTTGTTAACTTCTCTCGTAGCTTTTTCTATTTTTTTTATTTTTTTTTTCTATATATACAATATGGCCTCAAAGGTTAGATCAAATTGTCATTCAACTCACTGGTTTGGACGACAGCAACGTCAAGTCCTTGACAGCGTGTTCTTCTTTCAGCATATATATATGCTATGATTACTTTTGATTTTTTATTTTTGTCAATAAGCTAGTTTTGTTATAGTTTTACTGGTGCTATTTAGTAATAATTTAAGAAAGGAAAAATAAATAATAAGGACCAAAATGAAAGAATTGAGAGATTCCTTAAAGTTTGGATTGATTTCAAATGAAAGGGATGGGGGGCATTTATAGCCAGCCACCCTTGACACACAACTTTCACTGGCTCAATCTTACCTCCACCACTAGGTAAATGGTGGAGGTTCACTATTCACAATATTCCCCCACAACATCAACCATTTACAAATAATTGTATTTAACCTTACTAAAAAAAAAACCAATGGGACAAAAACTTAAGTGAAGAAATACAACTCTACAGTGAAATTGTAACGTAAAGTTGGACGTGCTTCATACTGCCTCATTAAAAACCTTGTCAAAAAAACCCAGTGGGACAAAACTTGATTAAGGAAAAAAGAGTACAGTGCACATATGTCCAATATAATAAACATTTCTAATCGATGCTCCTCTTGATCAATGCTCCCTCTCATAATTGTAAAATTTATTTAGTAACTTATTAAGCCATCGCATACCGATGTTATATACTAACTTTTCAAATGTTAATGTCGGTAAGGCCTTAGTGAATAAATCTGCAAGATTATCACCTGAGCGTATTTGTTTGACATCAAGTTCTCGATTTTGTTAGAGTTCGTGAGTGTAAAAGAACTTCAGTGAAATATGCTTGGTTCTGTCTCCTTTGAATCCTCCCCTGACTTAGGCAATACATGTTGCATTATCTTCATTTATAATTGTGGGAGCATCTGAGATACATGGCATTTCGCAAGTACTTTCAATATGATAGATGACAGATCTTAACCATATGTATTCTCGGCTAGCTTCATGAAGTGCAAGAATCTCGGAGTGATTGGAGGAAGTCGCAACCAATGTTTGTTTTGTAGAGCACCATGATATTGCAGTACCATTGTAAGTGAATACATATCCTATCTGCAAGTGAGCTTTATGAGGGTCAGAAAGGTACCCAGCATCTATAGAACCAACTAATTTAGGATCATTAACAAATTTCCTTGGATAAAATAATCTCAAGTCTTTTGCTCTACTAAGGTAACGAAAGACATGTTTGATGGTATAGAGTTAAATCTTGCCAATAGATTCATTGTAAATGTTATGTCTTGTTCATACATTGTGCCAAATATAATAATACACCTGTTGCATTTGGATACGATACTTCAAGACAAAGTATTTTTTTCGTCGTCTTCTTTTGGACGAAATGGATCCTTTCTAAGATTAAGAGACTGAACTACCACTGGAGTACTTAAAGTGAGATTTATCCATATTAAATTGCTTAAGGATCTTTTCAATATAATTTGATTGATGGAGCAAAATTACATCCGAACAATGCTCGATCTGCAGGCCGAGAAAATACTTTGTTTTCCTCATATCCTTCATTTCAAATTCTTTTTTTAAGTACTCAACAGCTTTTGTGAGCTCTTCAAGAGTCCTTATTAAGTTCATGTCATCGACATATATTGCCACAATAGCAAATCCTAATTCTGACCTTTTTATAAAGACACACGGGCATACAAGATCATTGATGTATCCTTCCTTCATCAGATATTCACTGAGACGATTATACCACATTCGTCATAATTGTTTCAACCCATATAACAATCTTTGCAATTTTATTGAATACGTGTTCCTTTTATATGTTTCTGACACTTAGAATCCTTCAGGGATTTTCATATAGATATCAGTATCCAATGTACCATACAAATACGTAGTGACAACGTCCATGAGATGCATATCAAGTCTTTCTGAGATTAATAAAGTAATCAAGTATCGAAATGTGATCGCATCCGTCACTGGTGAATAAGTCTCGTCGAAATCAATTTCAGGTCTTTGCAAGAAACCTTGGGCCACTAATCTGGCCTTATATCTAGCAATCTCATTTTTCTTATTTTGTTTCCTTATGAATACCCACTTGTACCTTGCAAATTTCACCTTTTCAAGCATTTGGACTACAAGTCCAAATACATTACGTTTAGCTAGAGAGATTAATTTTGTTTGAATTGTCTCTTCCCATTTTGGCCAATCATGCCTCTTTCGACATTCATCAACAAAACGTGACTCAAACTCATAATTCATAATTTCAGTAGCTATTGCGTGTGACAATATGTTATCGATAATAGTTGTTTCATAATTCCACATTTCTTTAATATGAGCATAGTTTATAGAAATTTCTTCATTTCTATGTTCTTACATTCCCTCAGGGATTTGTTCCTCTTTAGGGGTTCATGTCCTTTCAAGGACTATTAACTCTTTTGAAGTTAGTTGAGAAGATGTGGAATTATCTAATATTCTAGTATTTTCAACATTGGCACCTATTTGGTTTTGTCCCTTTCGTTTCCTAGGAACGGTGTCCTTGGCTCCAAATAGCCTCCCACACTTCTAGCGTACAACAGATGAATCAATCACTACCTATATGGATTGTTCATTGGTAAAATCAATCCTTGCTGGTGTGTTAACAGTAGGAATGTATGATCTAGTTATTTTTGTTGCATTTGTAAATGCACCAGGCATTGGTTGGCAATATTTTGCAAATGTGTTATTCTTTGCATTTCAATTTCAAATTGAGATGTGCAAGGATTTAAATGAGACATAGAATTTACTTTCTAAGAAAGTTCAAGCCTTACTTTAGGAGGCTTTACCTTTTCTCCTAAAGGAGGAAATATTGCCTCTTTAAAATGGCAATCCGCAAAACATGCAGTAAATAGGGCTCTAAATATATGATTATGGATGGTAAGTCATATCTAACATATATTCCTAAACAACGTTAGGGTCTCATTTTGGTGTGTTGAGTAGGTGCAATTAAAACTTGCACAGCACAACCAAAAGTTATTAATTGGGATATATTAGGCTGATTTCTAAATACAAGTTGTTTTGGAGAGTATTGATAATATGCAATGGGTCTTAGGCGAATTAATGCTGCAGCATGTAAAACAACATGAGCCCAAGCAGAAGTCGGTAACTGCATACGTAATAGCAAAGTTCTTGCAATTAATTGGATACACTTTATAAATGACTTCGCCATACCATTCTTGGTATGTACATGTGATACTGGGTGCTTAACATCTATTCCCATTGATGTACAATAATCATCAAATGTCTTTGAGGTAACCTCACTAGCATTGTCCAAACGGATTGTTTTAATTGGGTAATTTGTAAAGTGTGCTTGCAATCTGATAATTTGAGTCATCAATCTAACAAAGGCAATACTATAGGTATGTAGTAGACAAACATGTGACCATCGTGCTGATGCGTCAATCAATACCATAAAGTAGCAGAAAGGTCCACTTGATGGATGAAGAGATCCACATATGTCCCCATGAATTCTTTGCAAAAATGATGGGGATTCTAGACCAACTTTAGTGATGGATGGCTTAAGTGCCAATTTGTCTTGTGAGCAAGAATGCAAGCGCTCTCATTAGGTGACAGAATCTTCAAGTTTTTTAAGGGGTGCCAATGTGAGTTTTCTATGATCCTACATATCATGGTAAATCCTGGATGACCAAGGAGGTCATGCCAAATTTTATAAAGTTCAGGATCATTGAACTTCTGGTTCATAATTGCATAGATTTCAATATTCTTCAAGAATGTATAATATAACCCTAATGCGAAAGCAAGGAGTTTTTCCACAACATGCTTTTGGCATGAAATATTAGCAGTGATACATAGAAACTCTCCATCCTTTTCACTTAAAGTTTCAATTTGGTATCCATTGAGTAGTATATCTCTGAAACTAAGCAAATTTCTTCTGGATTTGCTAGATTATAAAGCTTCATGGATACTTAATTTAGTTCTTCTTGGTAACAATAGCGTTGCTCTTCTGGAGGCCTCAATTATGTTTGGAGATCTTGATATGGTATTTATTTTAGCCTCAGTAAAGGTCAAACCTGAGAAATATTTTCTATCCCGAAGGATGGTGTGTGTTGCACTATCTACAATACAAATGTCTTCATCATTATTGGATATCGATGTATCAGTTTCGAAGTCCGTCCTTAAAAAAAAAAAAAAAAAATTATTAAGGAGGTTTATAGAACTTCATCTTCATGATATGGAACTTCAGGTTCATTCTTTGTCTCTATTTTACAAACTTCATGTTTGTAATCTATACTTGGAACTTCGAGTTTTAAAACGATATTTATTTATGGAACTTCAAGTTCATTTATCATATATAAGATGGAAGCACAATTACTAACATTGGTTATCAAAAATATAATAAAATCAGATCCAACTATAAATGTTGTATTCAACAAGAATAAACAGATCTGACTATGAAGGCAGTATTCAAAAATAATAAATAGATCCAGCCATAGAGGTGAAATTTAACAATAATGAATAGATCCGATCATAGAGGCAGAATTTAAAAAAAATAAATAGATCCGACCATAGAGGCGGAATTTAACAATAATAAATATATTCGACCATGAAGGCGGAATTTAACAATAATAAATAAATTTTACCATAAAGGCGAAAACAGAGATTAAAGAATGCATGCAGGATTGAAAATATGTACTTTCAATAAGGGTACACACTTGTTAAACTCTTCGTGCTAATAACGTATTATAATTCTAGTGATGTTATTTAGTAATAACTCAAGAAAGGTAAAGTAAATAGAGTAAATAATAAGGACAAAAATGAAAGAATGAGAGGTTCCTCAAAGTTTTGGATTGATTTCAAATGAAAGGGATAGGGGGTTATTTATAGCCATCACACAGCCCCACTCGCAACGCCTCAATCTTACCTCCACCACTAGGTAAATGGTGGAGGTTCACTATTCACAATAAGTTTTGATTAACTGCTACAATTTGATTCGCACTATAAAAATTTCAAATATCCATGCCTAATAATTTTCACACCAGGATAATCAATCTAGCCTAATGCCCAATTCATGTATATATATATATCATTCTCAATTTGAAAGTTTGATTGATCCTATATATATTGTTCTATTTCCCATAGAGAGCAAAACTATTCTAATTAAGTTGAATTAGGGCTATTAACTGAACCGAGTCGCTCGCGAGTAGCTCGAGTGTCGATTTGAGTTGAGCCCGAGCCTCTACGAGCTCAAAAGAGCATATGCTTGTTTTACAAGTATGAGGGGGGCTTATATGATTTATCATTTTGCATATTAAATTGAAAACTTTCCAGATTCGCAAACTTCTTCTTCTTCTTCATCCGTCAACTCACTTATGCTTCTCAATCCTTCTTCTTCACTTTCTTCTTTCTTCTCTTTCTATTTCTCTCCCACTTCGAGCCGACTTACATGCTCTTTCTCTTTTCTTCTTCTATTTCCTTCTTCTTCACCTTTCTTCTTTCTTCTCCTTCTCTCTTTTTCTCCAATAGAGATCCATCACTAGAGAAAGATCCTAGAGGCATAGGTCTTCGCTAAGCTCTACTCAATACTGTTTTGTTCAAAGTGAATTGTTGAAGTTAGTGATAGGTCATTTTAGCTCTACATAGTTAAGTGCCGGTCTTTGTTTTAAAACCCAGACTGGACCAATTGGTCGGACTGATGTTAGAGTCATGAAAGTGACTCTATTTTGGTGATAAAAATACCTCATGTGTGATTAAATTGAAGTATATTGAGACAATTAAAGAATTTATGAATTTATTCACGAAAATCGCTTCCTAATATTTTTCTTATGAATTTAACGTGTTTGGAATGATTTTGAAAAGTATATGAGTTGATATTAGGTTATGGTTTATGGATTAAGGGTGATTTTGTCTCATTTATGTTGTTTAGGGGGGTCAAATGTCATGTTTTAAGGAGCTTATTTTGTCACTTTTCAATTGTACAGGGACCAAACTGATATTTTACCATATTTTGTATAAAACCACAGCTCAAAGATGCAGATTCGGTGGCTGCCGCCCACCAAAACTCTTCACCTTCTCCAATCAAGCTCCAGCGAGCCTCCATCTTCATTTTCGACGACGTTTCGGCTTCCCCTTGCTCTGGTCACCATCACTCCGTCATCACCACCGTGAAACACGCCTTCCATCGCGACGCTTCATCTTCCCACTGTGACGCTTCGCATTCTCGGCCAGTTTTGGCCATTTTTCGGCGACGGTTGGACTCCCCAGGACTTGATCTCACTTCCCCATGGCCGGATCTACACTTCCCTAGCTTCAGCCGCCGCGAAAACCGCCGGAATCCGCTACTTTGCTGTCGCGCCTGTTCATCTTCCAACCTAGATCTTGCTCATTTTTGGCTACTTCTCACCTCCCCAGGACCTGATCTAAACTCCCCATCACCAGAGCTTTCCATCGGTACCTTCAGATCCCATTTCTGCCACCGTTTTTCGAAAGACCCGCTGAAAAATTAACGTTTTCTGGTGAGTGCGGCTGTTCATATTCTGGGCTGTCCGTGGGTCGTTTTCGCCCCTTCTTCGCATCATATCGCTGTCGGTTACCTCCTCTCCACCATGATCAGCTCTGTTTCCACTATTTCAGCCTCCGTCATCACCACCATGAGCTGCTGAGTTCTCGGTTGTCTGTTACGGTGTAGGCGAGATCGAGATTGACTCCATTGATCTCCTCATCAGCTCTCGACTAGTTGGATGAGCCCAAATGTTGGATATTTAGTTAAGTTTCTTGTATTCATATTATATTTGTTTTCGTTTCAGTTTGTTTGCAATGCTTTAATATTATTTCGATGCTTGACGTGTTGAATTGATAATGTCCATTGAGAACGTTTATTGATATATAACTTTTTGTATAATTTAATGTCTTTTTGAGATTATTGAATGTTGATTATGACTTTAAATTGCTTCGGTACTGATTGCAATCAAGTTGTAGTAGCGTTTAATATCATTTCTACTAGGAATGCATTTATTGTGTAATTAGTTGATTGAATGATACAGGTTGATAGGTTGTACTTGTTAACGTTGTACCAACTAGTGGTATTTAAGGGTTTAGCATTTTTCAGTTAGTAGATGATAGTCTTAACCAATCGATCTGTAACTAAGACGATGGGGAGACAGGATAGATTATACCTAGATTGCCGAGAGATATTTTTATTGATTTGCCTAGCCTTGTAGGTTTAGGAAATTGAAGAGCGATGAGAGGAATTGTGAGAGTTGGTCTTGAGTCAAACCGAACCCGTAGCGACAACGCTTTTAATATTGTGTTTTAGTTAGCAATTTATTTAATGCTTTTTATTTTTTTGCAAGTAATTAGTTTCCTTAGTTTTAATCAATCATTTTGCCAATTTCTCTTTCGTTAACTCAAATATACATTAGGTCGTTAGTCTTGCTCTCTGTGGATTCGACCCTGCTTACCGCTAACTACGGTATTTAGGTTTAATTTTGTGACTGTGACGACCGGTCTGACAACTGATCCGACTGGGACCCGGTTGCCTCACCAGTCTAGGTTACCATTTTCCATTGTTCACAAAATCCTTAACTTGATTGTCGGGGTTAGAGGGGTTTTGTAAAGTGAAGGCTGATGGTTCAGGTAGTGGTGTTAAATAATTTTGGATGCCAAAATCAGCTAGAATTTGGCCAAAAAAATCAACCTTATCGCGGTGGTATACGTGAGTCACAGCTGGCAAACAGGGGGCTACCAAGTTTCGAGGTTAGACTTAGAGGGTTTTTGTAGAGTGGAGGACGGTGGTTTAGTTGGTGGTCTTGGATTGAATTTTGGCCACTGGAATCAGCCAAAATTTTGCCCAAAAAAAATCAAAACCCAATCATATCTCAAGGGCGTGTTTGCAAGATTTCAAACATTTTGGATCACCAGTCGGACCGCCGATTCAACCAGTCAGACCAATCAACCCGAGACCCGATAGTACCATGTCTCTTAAGGGGTCGAGTTTTAAAACAATGGTGCTAGGTAAAGACTCGAATTGATATGCAGGCTAAGAAATCTCACTCAGGCACTTCGTAATAGCATTGGTAAACTTGTTTTGATATATTTTTATTCAAGCTCGAGCTCGGCCTCTTTATGTGTGTGTACAATATGTGGGAGTTGTCAACCACTTCAGCTTTAATGGGTTCCAAGACATGCAAGATTGAATCTGTTTAAATGTTTGTAGATGATTTCAGAATGTCATCTCTCCTGAGTTTTTTTTTTTTTTTTTATAATTATTATTCTTTTTGGCCACGCACTCCTTGATCGAGAATGGATGCTGCTTACTTCTTTTATGGACAATACTCTTCCATGGAAAAAGATGTGTAAATTCTTGTTAGACCATATTATAAAGTAAAGAAACGGATCACCTGTTAACAAATAGTTTATAAGATTTGTGCAATGTGCAGTCATATTTTTTGTACATATTTTTTTGTTGGTTGCATTTGAAGCGGGTTTTTGTTTTTGTGCTCGGAAGAAGAATCTATAAAAATTAAATTCTTGAGTTTCCAAGGGATTACAAGACATGCAAAATTGACTTTTTTTTGTTGATGATTTCAACAATATCAAAAATGTATATATATGCTTATAAATTAGTTGTTAAGTATGATTAACAAGATTTATGTAATAAATATTACAATTTAATTTCTAAATATTCTTTGAAAGTTTAACAAATGTAATTGATTGTGCATATAATTATTTATATTCTTACGCCCGAAAAATCTTATTTGATTATGGCTAATACAATTTTAGATAATTTATATTAAGTAAATTTGAGATATTTTAATATATGTCCAATTTTATTTATTTTTTATTTTTTTGGGTTGAGTTGTCTATATTGTTACATCATCAAATTTAAAAAAGGAACAAAGTGACATGTAAAACTCTTAGTACGAATGTAACTATGCATTACGACACTTAATTTTGGTATGATATAAGTGGGATAAGGATATTAGGGCTTAAAAAATGTTTTTTATTTTTCTGTAAAATATAATGTTTGATTGTCTATTAATGCTCAGGAGAAAGCTTGTAAAATTTTACTTATTTTATATAATTACAAATGTATTCAAATAAGTATTATGATTATCAAAATCATGAGTTAAAATGTAATGTCTTTACATATGTGACAAACAATTGCTGGAAAACTTCTCCTCTTGTAGTCGGATGGCAAACCCTTTAGCCATTGGAGTTAGCTATACTTAAAGGGTCATGTGTTCGAGTCTTATGAGAAGTATCTATCACATATGTGCAATTATCTTGATCCATTAGGCTTGTCGGGTGTTCCATGGCTTTGAGAATTAGGCAAACTCCAATGTAAGCTTGGATACCTCAGATAACTAAAAAAAAAAAAAAAAAAAAACAATTACTAGAAACGAAATTATATATGAACCTTCCTTTTATAATCTTACTACATACATCAATAAATTTAATTCAATATATGCCATCCTTTTTCCATTCCTACTCTCACCATAACTTCACACCTTCAAACTAATCTAACATACCAACACTAAGAATAACAACATTATCTTGTTAGATTCAAAAATCTTTTTGCAACAAAAACTCTCCAAATTCCTTGAAGATCCCGAATTCGGGTAGTAACCTTAACTACTAATATTAGCTATATGCCAGTTAAGAAGTGCTTTTCTTAGTGTAAAAATAAATTTTAAATATTTAAGAATGCTATACTGATATTTTTCTTGTTATTGAAAGAACTTTAAGTAAGATTCCAACACACTAATATATTAGGAAATACAGATCTTTTTTTAACTATTTAAAACTCTTTGTATGAGCTCGGAGAGAAGAAAGTTATTAATGAAATTTAACTTCTCACAAGAGACATTCATATGATAACTAACAAAAACAGTAAAAAAAAAAAAAAAAAAAAAAAAAGCCAATTCACGTACATCAATATTGTTGTAAAAACACACACTAAGGCCTAATAAAACAAACTAATCAAGCAACCACACAAAACAACACCGCACTTTTACCGTGCTTCACCTTTCCAAGATTTGGAAAGATTACATTCACATTGAGCTCTAGAAATAGGAGAAGCTCACTGCACTATAAAGAATCAATATTTATAGATTACAGACTCCATATCAATTGATCTAAGAACCAACCCTTTAATCGAACCCAACTTGTAACTAATAACCTACAAAAGAAAATCCGAGATTCCCTAGCCCTTGAGAGACAAAACCCCTCACAGAATGACTAATCCTAATCACTCAAACACTAGTTACAAAGGTACCAATCAAGAACTCAAGAAACCTTAGCAGAGCTAATTTTTCTCTTTCTCTAAAACAGAATGAACTAAGAAGAAGAAAAACCCAATAACTTTTCTGCTTAAATACTGTTGACTAGGTCTGGAGTGAATTATAACCGTTGGATCTCATAACAACTAATGGCCTTGATTTATCTAGACACTTGAGACAACAGTGTATTACTCTCATGTATACGGCGTCGTTTCAGTCTTCACTCTTCTATCATCCTGATTCTCTACTAATGTTTTCCAAGTTTTAAATTTCGTCAAAGCCTCATCTCTGGATTTCAGTAGGTAGACCCAAACCTTCCTACTAAAGTCATCAACTATGGAGAGAAAATAGTTATTCCCTCCATGGGACCTATCCCTCTCGAGTCCCCAGAGATCTGCATGAAGGTAGTCTAAACAATTTAAGGATAGGTGTGTGCCTTTAATGAAGCTACCTCTATGTTGCTTGTCTAATACACATGTTTCAAAAAATCCAATGAGTTAATCCTGTCCTTACCAAACAACCCCTATTGGTTAAGGATATCCATACCCTTTTAACTCATGTGCCCTAGGCTCAAATGCCACTTATCAGTTACACAAAGATTGGAGGAGACCAAGGCATTGTCCCTCTTCTCAGGATGATAACTACCACACAGTAAGTACAATCCATTTTCCTTCAACCCTCTTAATACTATGTGATTATTCTTGAACACATTAATGCACTCCCTTTCAGCTTTATAGTTGCACCCTGATTCATCTAAGGTGCCTAAAGATATCAGATTTCTTTTTAATTCAGGAATGTACCTTACATTAGACAGTACTACCAGTTTTCCATCTTGTAATCTCAGAGTTATATTTCCTATTCCTAATACTTTACAAGTATTATTATTTCCCATGAACATTGTTTCATGTTCACCACTCCTAAAGTCTTGGAACCACTCTCTATTAGGGCTCATGTAAAATGACCAATTTGAGTCTAACACCCAATCTTGGATTTGATCAGTCCTAGAATCAGTAAGCACTTCAGGGTCAGTAGTACTATCCTCTGTACAGACTACATTACTCTCAGTATTCCCTGATTTTTGCTTTCTAATCCAGTCATAGCAATTCTTTTTTAGGTGACCTGCTTATTACAGTGGAAACACTTTCTGGTTTCCCCTTTCTTATTAGAACCCTTTCCTTTCTTCTTAATTTTTGACCTAGTGTTTCATTGCATGCCATTGAAAGAGTGTCCTGGTTCTATTTTACCCTTTACAAATAAATTGTTCCCATTTCTTTTCTGAACCTTCAACCCTAATTCCCTAGCTTTCAGTCCTGCTATGATTAGATCTATGTTACGGATAGTACCAGAGTATTTTAAGGCATTCTTGACTACCTGGTAGTCTTCAATCAATCAGTTTAAAAGGATCATGGCTTGTGTCTCCTAATTCTTGGTCAGTTCATTTCAAGATTATAGTCATTTTTAAGAATTCATCTAGATTCTCATCTATAGACCTACTATTATCCATTCTATATGAAAACATGGCACCTTTTAAGAAAGCAAGATTGGGTGCAGTTTGTAAAGCATACAGTGATTTGAGCTTACCCCACAGTGAGAGAGGAATCTCCGATCCATCCACTTTCCTCGGGACGTTATCAGCAAGGTTCATCACGATCAAGTTGTAAGCCTCCTCGTCGATTTCTGCCTTCTTCTTCAACTTATCCTCTGGCCACTTCTCAGTGTTCTTTTCCAGTGCAATTCCTACTTTATTGTGTGACAATAGGGCCTTCATCTTCTTTTTCCAAGAATTGAAGTCAATCTTCCCATCTTACTGGAAGATTTCCATGCGGGTTGAACTTATGATGATAGAACTCGAAATTGCTTTTCATTCTTGAGAACTAACAGTTTGTTGGTGATCTATAGACTCTTAAGGACCCTAGAACCCAACAACTCTAAAAACCCCCAAATTTTTCGAAACCCTACAAATCAAAATTTTCTAGATTAGGGAACCTAGAGTCACGACAAGCCTCAATGTAACCCGCTCTAATACCACTGTTGTAAAAACACCACTAAGGCCTAATAAAACAAACTAATCAAACAACCACACAAAACAACACCACACTTTTATCGTGGTTCACCTTTCCAAGAATTGGAAAGATTACATCCACGTTGAGCTCCAGAAACAAGAGAAGCTCACTGCACAGATTACAGACTCCAGATCAATTGATCTAAGAACCAACCCTTTAATCGAACCCAACTTGTAACTAATAACCTACAGAAGCAAATCCGAGATTCCCTAGCCCTTGAGAGAGAAAACCCCTCACAGAATGGCTAATCCTAATCACTCAAACACTAGTTACAAAGGTACCAATCAAGAACTCAAGAAACCCTATCAGAGCTAATTTTTCCCTTTCTCTAAGACAGAATCAGCTAAGAAGAAGAAAAACCCAATAACTTTTCTGCTTAAATATCGTTGACTAGGTCTGGTGTGAATTGTAGCCATTGGATCTCATAACAACTGATGGCCTTGATTTATCCTAGACCCATTTGAGACGACAGTGTATTGCTCTCATGTATATGACACCGTTTCAGTCTTCACATTTACAAATATTTTAAATTATAAATATGTACTCACGAACACTTCATTTTAAATATTGTCACAAAAAAAAAAAAAAAAAAAACATACAACTTCACATTCACTATTACTTCATATTTACAAATACCCAATTAAACTTCATTTTGTATATCATAAAAGAGAAATCAATAATGTTTCAAGAAACAAAACAATTCACCATTATTGTGAACGTCTTAACGATATTTTTGTTTTCCTTTCAGCTTTTTCCAATTGTAATTTACGTCACCAGACCTAATTCCTCAAATGATTTGAAACTCAAAAAATGGATTGACTATAATGTCAAAAAATTCAAGGAAGGAAAAAGTAAGTTAAATCATACAGGCTATAAGTCAACTCAGATGAACTCTAACTTGGACGGAGTTCAGATGAACTCTAACTTGGATGAAGTTTTGGTTGTGGCAGAGGCTGGTGTTAAGGTTATAACTGTAAAGAAAGATGGAAATGGAAATTTTTGGACGGTGATATATGCAATAAATAGCATTCCAAAGGGGAACACTAATAGGGTGATTATTAAAATCGGTAGAGGTTGGTATTGGGAGAAGGTCACCATTTACAAGTCAAAGAGATTCATAACGTTGTACAGGGAAGACCCCAAAGACATGCCGAAGATCTTTTTTAATGGGACAGCGGCTCAGTATGGCACGATGAATAGTGCTACAGTTGCTGTAGAGAGCGATTATTTTTGTGGCCACCAATATTATATATATTTCTAGTACGCACTTTTGTTAATTTATGCATCATATTTTTAACTTTATCTTCTATTTTTTAAATATATTCGAGAGACACATTACGATTTTAATCATTATAATTGACACAAAGCAAGTGATAAATAAGGTAAAGTGCATGGGTTGCATTGGAGAGTTCATCAATAATTAGCTTCATCCGTCTATATTGTGGTTACCTTTAATTTAGATATTTCTTCTTCTTCTTGATCTTTTCTTGTAGAATTCGGCTCCAATTCCAGATGAAAAGGAGTTGGTGCACAAGCAATCGCCATGAGAATATCAGGAGATAAAGCAGCGTTCAATAATTGCAAGTTTATAGGTTATCAAGACACATTGTGTGATGATAGAGGCAAACATATCTTCAAAAACTGTTATATCGAAGGGACCTTCAATTTCATTTGTCGAAATGGCCAATCCCAATACTTGGTATTTCCACATCTCTTATTATTATTAATACATTCTGAATTATGTTCATAGGTACATAGCAGATAATCATAAGTTTTATAACCAAATTGAAATAAGAACACATGCTTTTATGAAAAAAAAAAATCTAAGATCTAGTTAACCATATTTGTTGTAGTAAAATGC
This sequence comes from Pistacia vera, assembly GCF_008641045.1. Taxonomy (NCBI): domain Eukaryota; kingdom Viridiplantae; phylum Streptophyta; class Magnoliopsida; order Sapindales; family Anacardiaceae; genus Pistacia; species Pistacia vera. The sequence goes on from NW_022195279.1 coordinate 48,458, forward strand.
TTATTAATACATGTGAACTAAACATGATACGTTTTGCTGTGAATGAGACATTAAAATTTCAAATGGCATTGGATTTATTACAGCACACGCCAGACAAAATGAGACTAAAGAAAGTGGATTCGTATTTGTCCAGTGTAGCATAATCGGTACAGGTAAGGCTAAACTTGTCGAGCATGGAAGCAGAGTTCTAGGGTGATTGATGCTTAAACATACATGGATAGTCTCATCCTTGGCAAAGGATGGTCTGATGGCATGACTGACTGTTGAGTGAAGCTTCAAACGGTGTCGTATTGGAGTAATCTATACGCTATCGTTTTGAAGTTATATTAAGTGACAAATCTCAGCCATTGATTCCAGCTTAATCCAACGGTGCAAAATTGCCAAAGGGTCAACCTATTTAAAGTTGAGTTTCACAGAGAAAGCAACAGTGGAAATACACTCTCTCTCTCTCGTTCTTTGACTATGCTAGGGTTTGTTCTTAGTGTCATTAATCTTCAGTTTGTAATCGAGTCACAGTTTATTTGGTAAAATTGTGAGTAGAAGGAGCATTAGATTCTTCTGGTAGAGATTTGTATAGTCGCCTTGGTGTAGTGATTACAGGTGATTTGAAAGTTGTGTGAGTGAGAGAATTTGGGTTATTGCTATTGATTGAGTTGTAATCTATAACAAATTGATCCTTATAGTACAGTGAGCCTCAATTTACTTGGAGCTCAACATAGATGTAGTTTATTCCTTTGGGATAAATAAACCACGGTAAAATCTTGGCTGTGTTCTTGTTTTTACTTTCTTGGTGATTCATGTTAATTCTTGTTTGTATGTTGGTTGTGATTGGTAGAGGAACAGGTTAGGTTTGTGTTTGAGTGATTCTTAACAGTGGTATCAGAGCGAGTATTAGGTTTTCATGGTTTGTCTTGATTGTTTGTGTAACCTTGGGTTATACAAGTTGGAGGTTTCTTGAAAATCAGTCAAATTAGGATCCTATGGCTAGGAAAACCTTAGATTGTCTTGTCAATTTCTTGTAATTGACTCCAATTTGATCCTAAACAGATTAGGGTTTCTTTTGTGTCAACCCTAAATCCAAACACTATGACTACTACACGAGTTGAAATCACCCAATTTGATGGGAAAATTGATTTCAATAGTTGGAAAAAAAAAATGAAAGCGTTATTATCACATAATAAGGTAGTCATCACACTGGAAAAGGATGTAACCAAATGGTTAGAGGAGAAACTAAAAAAGAAAGCTGAGTTGGAGGAAGAGGTGTACAACCTGATCATTATGAATCTCTCCGACGGTTTCCTGCGGAAAGTAGATGGTTATGAAACTCTGACTACGGTATGGGGTAAACTCGAATCCCTCTATGCTTTACAGTCTGCTCCAAATCTAGCTTACTTAAAAGGTGTTTTGTTTGCATATAAAATGGATACTCTAGGACCATTGATGAAAATCTTGACGAGTTCTTGAAAATGACCCAAGTGTTGAAGGGTACAAATCAAGAACTCAGGGACTCTAGTTTAGCTATGATTTTATTGAACTCCCTCTCTGAGGATTACCAGGTTGTAAAAAATGCCCTACAATATACTGGTACTGTCCCAAGCTTGGACTTAATAGTTTCAGGATTAAAAGCTAGAGAGTTAGAGCTTAAGGTACAAAGGTGAACTGGTAGTAATCTGTTTGTTAAGGGAAAGGGTGAATCAAGCCATTTAGGCAATATTGTTATGTCTGACAGTGGCCCTAGGAACAAGAAAAAGGGAAAAATGAACCGTAAAACCAGAGAAGAAACTAGGAAGTGTTTCTTCTGTAACAAAACTGGCCATTTAAAAAAGAACTGCTATGCCTAGCTTAAGAAACAGAAACACAGGAACACTGAAAGCAACCTAACAACCTCTAAGTCTAACATTGAAGAATCTGAAGTATTAACAGTGTCCAAAACTGACAGTATAAATGACTGGGTAATGGATTCTGGGTGCTCATTTCATATGAGTCCCAATAAAGATTGGTTCAGGACTTTGAGGAGAATAGGTCAGAAACAGTGTACATAGAGAATAACAATGCGCGTAAAGTTGAAGGGATAGGTAAAATAACCTTAAGACTAAACATTGGAAAAATTGTCAAGTTAACTAAAGTAAGAAATATTCCAGAATTAAAAAGAAACCTAATTTCATTAGGCACTTTAGATGAATCTAGATGTAGTTACAAAGCTAAAAATGGGTGCCTTAATGTCTATAAGAATAACAATGTTTTGCTTAAAGGGGTAAAAAAGAATGGTTTGTATATCTTGTGTGGAACCTACTACTCTGATTGTTTAAATTTTGCACTGCTTTCCACTAACCTGGCTTCTACAGAAAAATGGCACTTAAGGCTAGGCCATATGAGTCAGAAGGGCCTTGAAATCCTCCACAAGCAGGGCGTATTTTGTAAGGATCCCATTGAACCCCTTGAGTTTTGTGAGACTTGCATCATGGGTAAGCAAAACAGGCTGAGTTTCCAAAAAGGAACTCACCTGGCTGCCAATTGTTTAGAATATTTATATGCTGACTTGTGGGGACTTGAAAGGGTAAAATCACATGGGGGGAGTAGCTACTTTCTGTCCATAGTAGATGATTATAGTAGGAAGGTATGGGTTTTCTTACTTAGGACTAAGGATGGAGCATTGGGTAAGTTTAAGAGTTGAAAGGTTCTTGTAGAGAACCAAACTGATAGAAAGGTTAAAACCTTAAGGACAGACAATGGCTTAGAGTTCTATAACCTGGAATTTGACTCCTATTGCACTGAACATGATATCCTAAGACATAGAACAGTTAGGAAAACCCCTCAGCAAAATGGGGTTGTCGAAAGGATGAATAGGACCCCCTTAGAGAAGGTGAGATGCATTCTCTTTATATCTAACCTACCAAAGTCCTTTTGGGGAGAATCCCTTAACATCGCTGCCTACCTTATTAACAGAAGTCTCTCAAGTACCATCAGTTTTATGTGTCCTGAGGAAAAGTGGAGTAATAGGAAACCTAGCCTAGGACACGTGAGGACCTTTGGATGTGTTGCATATGTCCATAACAGTGAAGGGATGTTAGAGCCTAGGTCCCTTAGGTATGTCTTCTTAGGTTATCAAGAGGGAACCAAAGGGTATAGACTTTGGGAGAAGAGTGCCCCTGGAGTTAGAATAATAATCAGTAGGGATGTAATCTTTAATGAAAATATATTCTTTTGCAAAATTACTAACCGTGATGCAGGATCAACTAGCAACAAATCCATAAATCAAGATCAACCTGAGAGAGTCCAAATTGAGGTGGAGCCTGCTGTAACTTAACCTGATTTGGAGCAAAAAGAAGCTGAAATCAATGGTTCAGACTTGGATCCTGAGTTGGAAGATAAACATGCTACAAAACCTGATGAACCCCATCCTGATCCCTTAGCACAATACCAGCTGGCCAGGGATAGAAGTAGGAGCGAAATCAGGCCACCAACAAGATATTCCTAAGCTAATCTAATCTATACAGCCCTGGTAGCAGGGGCTCAAGTCCAGAGGATAGAACCAGACTGCTATGAAGAAGCAGTCAGATCCAAAGACATAGAAAAATGGCAAGCTACAATGGAGGAAGAGATGTTGTCCCTAAAGGTAAATGGAACCTGGTCTTTGGTTCCAAATCCCAAAGACCAAAAATTGATTGAATGCAGATGGCTATTCAAGCTTAAAGAAGGTATGAACTCATTTGACCCTCCTAGGTACAGGGCTAGGTTGGCGACCAAAGGCTACGCACAGTAGGAGGGAATAGACTTTAATGAGATATTCTTCCCTGTTGTGAAATACAAGACCATTATGATCATGTTGGCCGTTGTTGCCCATAAGGATTTAGAATTAGAACAACTGGACGTTAAGACTGCATTCTTACATGGGAACTTAGAAGAAAGGATTTACATGAGACAGCCCATAGGTTTTGTAGATAGAAACCTGCCCAACCATGTATGCCTACTTCACAAATCCTTATATGGACTGAAACAGTCCCCTAGGCAGTGGTATAAGCGTTTTGATGCTTTTATTCTTAGCATTGGCTTCAATAGAAGCAAATATGATAGTTGTTTTTATTATGCTCTATATGATGACATGTCTTTATATTTACTACTGTATGTTGACAACATGCTTTTAATTTGCAAGTCTAAGCCTAGGATAGAAGAGTTAAAGAAAAAATTAAACTCTGAATTTGATATGAAGGATTTAGGAAGTGCTAAACGGATTCTAGGCATGGTAATAGATAGAAATAGAAAGAACTATGAGTTAAAAGTCCATCAGAGGTCTTACCTGCAAAAATTAGTGTCTAGATTTGGCATGGTAGGATCCAAAACTGTGAATGTACCCTTGGCTGGACACTTTATGCTAAGTAAATCACAATGCCCCAAAGCTGATGTTGATTTAATCAAAGTGGAAAATATCCCTTATGCAAATGTAGTTGGGTCAGTAATGTATGTCATGACTAGACCAGACATTTCCTTTGCAATTTCCCTCGTAAGCATGTCAAACCCTGGTTTTGAACATTGGCTTGCTCTTAGATGGCTTCTTAGATACATTAATAGTTCTGTGAATGTAGTCTTGGAATATGAAAAAAGATATGACTCACTTGATCTTGTAGGATTCGTAGATTCTGACTTTGCAGGTGACAAGGATTCAAGGAGATCAACCACTGCATATGTGTTTGCCTTGGAAAGAAACTGTGTGAGCTGGAAATCCCAGCTCCAGCCAATCGTTGGTCAATCCACAACTGAGGCAGAGTATGTGGCTATAACAAATGTTTTCAAAGAAGCTCTCTGGCTCCAAGGGTTACTGTCAGAAGTTAAACTACTTGAGGGTGTTGTCATTGTCTATTCTGACAGCCAAAGTGCCATACATTTGAGCAAGAATCCTGCATACCACGAGAGGACCAAACATGTTGATGTTAAATACCATTTTGTGAGGGAGCTGGTGGTTAAAGGGGTGGTCATTCTGAAAAAAGTGCCAACCAAGGATAACCCCGCAGATATGGGAACAAAGGTGGTCTTTCCAACCAAGTTCAAGCACTGCTTGAACCTACTGCATATTCAGTGAGATGCAGCAATAGACCTATGATGAGTAATTAGTAGGTGAACTACATTGGTAAGGTATCTGATTCTGTGATGTGTTGAAGCTTCAAGGTGGAGATTGATTGTTGAGTGAAGCTTCAAACGGTGTTGTATTGGAGTAATCTATACGCTATCGTTTTGAAGTTATATTAAGTGACAGATCTCAGCCATTGATTCCAGCTTAATCCAATAGTGCAAAACAGTGAAAGGGTCAACCTATTTAAAGTTGAGTTTCACAAAGAAAGTAATAGTGGAAATACACACACTCTCTCTCATTCTTCGACTGTGCTAGGGTTTGTTCTTAGTATCATTAATCTTCAGTTTGTAATCGGGTCACAGTTTATTTGGTAAAATTGTGGGTAGAAGGAGCATTAGATTCTTCTGGTAGAGACACTTTGTACAGCTGTCTTGGTGTGGTGATTACTGGTGATTTGAAAGTTGTGTGAGTGAGAGAATTTGGGTTATTGATATTGATTGAGTTGTAATCTATAACGAATTGATCTTTATAGTACAGTGAGCCTCAATTTACTTGGAGCTCAACGCGGACATAGTTTATTCCTCTGGGATAAACGAACCACAGTAAATCTTGGCTGTGTTCTTGTTTTTCCTTTCTTGGTGATTCTTGTTGATTCTTGTTTGTATGTTGGTTGTGATTGGTAGAGGAATAGGTTAGGTTTGTGTTTGAGTGATTCTTAACACTCACAATGAACACAAGTATTTACCTATGTCATCATATTCCATAGTTAACAATAATATTAATTCTTAACAACTTGGTGACAAACTATGTGTTTTGTTAATTTGAATGTGTAGTAGACCTGTTTATTATGGAGAGTACAAGTGCTATGGACCAAGGGCAAGTTCTTCTGATCGAGCCAAATTCATCAAGATATTATCTGATGGAGAAGCGAAACCTTTTTTGAGCACAAGTTTCCTTGATGGAAATAAATGGATCCTTCCACCTCTTAAGATGTAACTTATTCATGAAAAATTCTACTAGAACAAATGGAATACCTAGTTTGATTCATTGTTGGTGACTTTAATAATTTCCTTGTTCTTATATCTTTGCTTTGTATGAATTCTTTCAAAATATTGTATCGCAATTCTGTCTTTGGATCAATAAAATCTATTACATGTCCAATTAAAATTCAACTAAATACAGTTAAACTTCGATAAATTAATATCCTTAGAACCATGAAAATTTATTAATTAATCATTATATTATTCAATCGTATAAATTAATAAATTATTAATTTATCGAGGAGAAAACGAGGTAGTTGTTCAGTGAGGAGCAAATTATTGAGAACATGATAGGAAATGACAAAGAAGATGAAGTTGAAGAAGATAGTTCTGTACTGGAGCCTATCTCGCGCAAAGATGCACCCAAAGTAACAATCACATTGCATACTTTTCTCTTGCAATACGAGAACACTACACTACAACTTCTTAATGCAGTAGGAAAAGTTAAAGATGAGGTCCAAGTACGGACGTAGCCAGAATTTTGAGTCAGTGGGTTCAAAATATCGAAGTTGATAAATTTATAATAAAATATATACTGAAGTAATAAGTATAAAAATGTAATTTTAAAAGTTATACATACCAAATTATCAATTCTACAATTGTTCTTGATGATTTTTTATATTCTAAAAACGTTGTATAATCCCCAAATCTCTACAACTTAGGGTTTCATCAATTCTTTAAACTATTCAAAATTAACTTAATAACTAACCAAAATTTATCAAACCCAACTTAAAACAACAATTAATTAACCCATATCTCAACATGAACAAGATTAAATCAAAACCCACATCAAAATATAATAATTTAATCTTTCAATTTCAAACTCATTTATTAAACTTAACAAAAACTTATGGCTCATGATCTTTCATCAATTAAGAAAGCTAAAAGAAAAGAATTTTAAGTAAAAATAAAAATAAAAATAAAATGAGTATCATTTTACCTTGTAATCCAAAAGAGTTGTCTTTCTTGAATATCCAACCAAAAGGAAAAATATAATTTGAGAGAAAATGAGAGGAAACGAAGAGAAGAGAAAAGTTAAAAAAGTATTAATTAATAATTTATTTTGTGGGGTTAACATGAAGTTAACTTGGGTTGAAATTGTAAAATCTATAAAACATTAATACTTTTTAAAAGTTGAGTGGGTTCAAGTCTCTATGTGTCTACATGCTTGGGTCTAAGAAGACATCAATTTTAAGAGGAAACAAGTAACATTGGAGTCATATTTTACAAAGACTTCCTAATTGAGTCATGTATATATATAATTTTGATGTATAAGTAGATTATTAATTTATATATCAAGTGGTATCTATGTGTGTGTGTTTTTTAATATATTATCTTATAAATTTGGCAAATTAATAAGTTATAAATTTATCGAGGTTTAACTATATTTAGAGTTTTACGAAGAGATATATTCAACATATTAACTTTTGAGCAAGATTAACCAACCAAGTAGTGGTAATGGTAATGTTTTTATAATATGTCATAGAACTTTCAATTTTAGATTTTTTGTTTATAGTAAAAATTTAGAATTGTGATATCATATTAGATATACAATAATGTTATACAAATAAATAAATCTTACAAATATTTTTATACAAAGTGATATGATAGAAAATGAATGAATGAATGAGTGAATACAAAAAGTCAAACTCATCATATTCGCTCTTCTATTCATTTCCTACTACATCATTTTGTACAAAAATCTTTGTGAGATTTCTTTGTATGTCTACTATTACTTTTTTTATGGAGTATGATCTCACCATTTTTTTTTAGAAAGCATAACAATTATAATTGATTATGTGTCATGATTATTTATATAATTACAAATAAAAATCTTGAGTTGCCCATATTCTTATATCATTAAATTTGAAAAAGACATAAAAAGGCACAAATAAAACACTTAGTATAAGTGTAACTATATAGAACTACATTTTGTAAACACAGTGATTGCTTTTCCCGCGATTCTATGACAAGACCTTCTAAGTCCTGAGTATAACTAACTCAGGTGGTTAAAGGGATCGTCATTCGGCCAAAAGGGGACAGGTTGGGATAAGGATATTAGGGCTTCAAAGACTAATAATTTTGGTATGATTTAATGTGAATTGTCCATTTTATTAATTAAGAACAGTCTTGTAATTTCATTTTTATATATAAATCGCAAATGTATTAAAACCTCTTTATAGTCATAATGGTGGAACTAACTAATTTTATTACTATGAGGAGGTTATAACTTAATAGAAATGTAGTTACAAAAAATTCATATTTTATAATTCATGTTTTAATAATACAATATTAGGATTTCAATTCATGTTTTAATAGGATTAGGGTTTCAATTCAGCGCTTCAATTGCCTACTTTTGAAACGGATAGAAGATCGTGTCTTGGAGCCAACAAATATAAGTGTCCTTGATGAAACTGTAAATGCAGTTGCTGCTAGTCAATTGATGTGAAGCCACGAACAATTGCCAATTGTTTTAAGCATTGCAAAATTAGGACCCCCGATGTCAATGAATTGCAAGTTATAGATGAAATGGATAAGGAGAATCAAAGAGTCATTATAGAATTGAGTAATTAGATTCGGCAACTTCACTATACTAATTGAATGGATATTAATGTCTTCCTCAATCATCCAAATAAGCAACAAGTCACGTATGTTTTAACTGAAGAAGAAATCATTGTTACAATTAGACAAGAAAAGAAAGGAAATAATACTGAGGATGATAGTACAGAAATATAAAACGTCTCATGCCAAGAAGCTCTAAACATGCTTGAGACGCTAGAAATGTTTTGGCTTTAACAAAAAATTGTTAATGCCAACGAGTAATGAACCTGCAAGTTAAAAGATGTAATAACAACTCTAAAGAATAAATCATTGTCTCAAACAACTTTAGATAAATATTTTTATTTTATCTTAAATCTTTAATGTAACATAACATTTTTTTTTTTTTTGCAATATACAGATAATTATTACTATGCGTAGGCAACTTTCCTTAAGACGGGAATTAAAAACATTATAACTTATTACAATATGGAGTTTATTCTTATCTATAACTATCCCAAATTGGGAATATAAGTTTTTATGACTATATGGAGTTTATTCCTATATAGGATATCACTATAGAGAGACTTTACTGTATTTGGAACACCTTTCACAAGAGACATTAATATGATAACTATTAGGAATAAAAGCAAGTAAGGGTGCCTTTGTAAACTTTGTAAGTTATACTTAGGGTGTGCTTTGTAAAGTCTACAAGTAAGTAAGATGTACCGTTTTGTAATATCTCAGTCTCTATATAAGAGGCTATTACTTTTCTGTTTTGCATTATTAAAAGAATTCAGTTAATAAAAAAAATCACACTTTCTCTCCCTCTTTAGCTCGAGTTCTACTCTTGATAGTTATCGCTACATTTTTCTGATTTTAATTCTTTCTTTCAAATCTGCTAAAGAATCTTCGTGGTATCAGAGCCACCGACACACGTCTATGGTTAATCTGAGTTCTGAGATCTTGAATTCTGGTTCAAAGATTGTCAAAGAGCAAACTGACAGTGCAAGCGCAATGAGTTCAGTAGCTCACTCGTCTCTTCCATCTCTTTCAGTCAAATTAGGGGAAAAGAACTACAATTACTGGAGGTCTCATATTCTAAATACACTTACGTCATACGAGCGTGACGACTTTGTAACAGGTGTGAATACATGTCCCTCTATGTTTATAGTTGAGAAAACGATAGATTCTAAATAAACTGTTAAGAAACCTAATCCAAAATACTTTGATTGGAAGAAAACTGATCAATTTTTAGTAAGTTGGTTAGTGTCTTCTATTTCCGAGTCCATGTTTAGACATGTAGCCAAATGCATAAGTGTGTATGAGATTTGGAATACATTAGAGCTATACTTTCAATCGTTCTCTAAGGCTAGGACTCTGCACTTATGAAATTTGTTGCAAAGTACTAAAAAGGAGTCCATGAGTGTCAATGAATACATTTTGAGAATGAAAGAAATAGGTGATGAGTTGGTAGCAAGTGGAGTTCAAATTGGAGAAGAAGAATTACTGTTATATATTATGGATGGTTTAGGTCCAAAATATGATGCCATGGTAGCAAATCTTATTGCCAACAGTAGTAATACCACTCTTCAGGAAGCACAACTACTTTTAAATAAGCATGAGATGTGCATTGAAAAACAGAATAGTGTAATGTCTAGCTTCCATGAGCAAATGACCTCTGCATTACTACCTGCTAAGCAAGTTTCAATTGATCCCAATAATGTGTCGCAAATTTAGAATTTCAATAGTACTTCACCAATTCGGAATTTTGGTCCTAGAAGAGGCATCTTTCAGAACCCTGGATCTGCTCCTTTGGTTCAACCAAATATGACCTATACACATAATGAAGGGTATCCTCAACAACCTCCTAATATGGCCACGTATACTGCTGTATCACCTCACCTTGTTACTTCCTAATACCCTCCCACTAATGCTTTTCAGTTTAATAATAGTGGAATGAGAGGCAGAGATCGTGGTAAAGGTTATTTTAGGCCTAGACTAGTCTGTCAAGTGTGTGGCAAACCTAGCCATTCAGCTCTGCAACGCTACCATTGGTTTGACTATGATTATCATGGTTTTCAACCTCACAACCCCTCTCCAATTCAACCAGTTAACCCGCCTATACCTTCTCCTGTTACCAACACTCGGCAATATTCTGGAAGCTCTCATGATCCTGCTGCTCAAGCTCAAGCTCTTTATGCAGCAAACTTCCTACAACCAAAGGTTTCTGTTAGTTCCTATGAAGGCTTTCATGATTTCTCAACTATTGGTGGTACCAGAGGTTCCCCACCAAGCTACACTACTCCAGGACATCACTCACAAGCACCTAAACTTCAGTCTTTCCCTCATCCTGTTCCTGTGACCTCTACCAACAACTCAACCATGGGATAGTTATCTACCACACCTGTGATGTCAACCCTCAATCCACAGGTTGTTGCCACACCACAAATAATTACTGATAAATCTTGGTATATGGACTTTAAGGCATCAAATCATATGACTGTAGATGCCTCTAACTTGTTGTTGAAGTCCACTTATGAAGGAGGATCTCAAGTCCAGGTTGGCAATGGTCAGTCTATTCCTATCACACACACAGGTATGCTACTACTGCCTTCTACTGATTCTAATAGGATTTTACAGCTTCAAAACATTTTGTGTGTGCCCTATATTGCAAAAAAAAACTGTTGAGCATATCTCAAATCACTAAGGACAATCATGTGATTGTTGAGTTTCATGCTGATTGTTGTTTAATAAAGGATAAACATAGCAAGGTTGTGCTCTTACAAGGGATAGTGAAGGATGGTCTCTACCAACTTACTTTGCCATCACTTGATAGCTGCACTACTGGTTCTACATTTCAGCCTGGATATTCTGGTTCCACAGCCTTTACTTCTCATGCAATTACTTCACCTATGTCCAATAAAGAGCAGTCCTCCGTCAATTATCACAGTTCTGGTGTTGATTGTTCTACTGCTAATAAGTCTGATAATATTGTTGTTGATAAGTTATTGAACACTGTTTCTCTTTGGCATGCAAGACTAGGTCATCTTAGTCATAAAATTCTGCATAATGTACTTGAAATACTACATGTAAGGCATTCTACTTCTAGAAATAAAAAGTTCTTTTGTGAAGCCTGTCAATATGGAAAGCTATAGTAGTGTCACTTTCCAATTTCTACTTCTAGGGCTCTTAGACCATTAGAAATAGTCTATTCTGACTTATTGGGGCCTGCACCTCTCCTGTCCATAGAAGGATATAGATAAAATTATGCATAATGTACTTGAAATACTACATGTAAGGCATTCTACTTCTGGAAATAAAAAGTTCTTTTGTGAAGCCTGTCAATATGGAAAGCTATAGTAGTGTCAGTTTCCAGTTTCTACTTCTAGGGCTCTTAGACCATTAGAAATAGTCTATTCTAACTTATGGGGGCCTGCACCTCTCTTGTCCATAGAAGGATATAGATACTATATTATATTTGTTAATGACTTTAGTAGGTACACTTGGATTTACCCCTTAAAACTAAAATCAGAAGCATTTAGTGCCTTTACTCAGTTTCACTGTTTTGTTGAGTAAGAATTGGATGCAAAACTGAAGTGTTTGCAAACAGATTGGGGAGGAGAATTTAGACCTTTTTCTAGTTACTTACGAAAACATGGCATTAGATTTAGACATCCCTGTCCACATCTTCATCAACAAAATGGAAGAGTAGAAAGAAAATATAGAACTATTACTAAATTTGGTTTATCTCTACTTGCTCATGTTGTCATGCCTTTGAAATTTTGGTGGTCTGCATTTAGTACAGCAGTATATCTTTTAAATAGGCTTCTTTCGACTGCTATAGAGTTGGCTTCACCCTATGAAACATTATTCCAACAGTCACCAAGGTATATAGATTTGAAAGTTTTTGGTTGCTCCTACTATCCATTTCTTCGGCCTTACCAAAAACATAAGCTATCTTTCCATACTGAGAAATGTGTGTTCTTAGGATACAGCCTTGATCATAAAGGGTATAGATGTATGAATTCCTCTGGCCAAGTGTTTATAGTGAAACAAGCGAAGTTCCAAGAGACAGATTTTCCATTTAAATCAGGATTTCAATCTGCAGAGCCTGCCACTTCCACTACTGTATCTTTTGGTTTCAATATTGTTTCTCAGTCCTAGCCTCTCCCACAATACTCCTTAATATCTAAGGCCTCACCTTCAGATTCTGTTCTGTGTCCGAATGAACCTATCAGACCTACAGATTCCACTACACCATCTGTTTAGGACTACGCCTTTTCTTCTCCAAAAGTAGCTTCTCTTAGTAATGATTCTCATAGATTTCCTTCTCCTATGAGCATCTCTGAAGTACCTGCTACAGCCAAAAACAACCCTAGAATTCAACTTGAAGTAGTACTTCCCATAGCACCTTCTACATCTTCTATTCAACCTCTTGTCAGAACTGGAAATGTTCACCCAATGATTACCAGGTCTAAGAGTTGTGGACTTATTAATTCACCTCAAGTCTTCTCTCTACCAACACTATATTATCTTAGCCAAAATCTATTATTAAAGCATTACAAACTCCTGAATGGAAAGCAGCCATGGAGGCTGAATATCAAGCCTTGTTAAAGAATTAAACCTAGACCCTTGTACCCTATGAAGCTAGAATGACTATTGTTGGTAGTAAATGGGTGTTTAAAACTAAACTTCACCTATAGTTAAGGCAGTAACTATTCGAATTGCTTTATCTCTGGCTGCGTATAATGAATAAGAAGTGAAGCAACTAGATGTTAATAATGTGTTTCTTAATGGGGAGTTGACTGAACAAGTCTTTATGACTCCATCAGAAGGCTTCACTGATTTATCTCAGCCTAGGTAGGTGTGCCGACTACATAAGGCCTTATATGGTCTTAAACAGGCTCCAAGAGCCTAGCTTGAGAAGTTAAAAACTGCTCTACTTCGTTGGGGGTTTCAGAATTCTATCTCTGATATTAGCTTGTTTTTTTATAAGAAGGATTCTCATATAGTCTATTTACTAGTCTATATGGATGACATTTTGGTGGCAGGTAATAATAAGCAATTGATTAATGACGTGGTGACAAATTTGAACAATAGTTTTGCTTTAAAAACACTTGGTCTTGTAAACCATTTCCTTGGTTTTGAAGTCAATAGAAATAGCAAGGGATTATTGTTGACACAAAGCAAATATGCTCAAGAGTTGTTAGTAAAGGCTAATATGCATGAATCAAAGCCCTGTAACACTCCTATGGCTACTGGAGTTCAACTAGGAAAGAAGACAATGATGTCTTTGATCAGCCTTCATTATTCAGAAGTATCATCGGGGGCCTGCAGTACTTAACTTTGTCCAGGCCTGATCTTGACTTTGTCATGAACAAATTAAGTCAGTTCCTACAACAACCTATTGTTAATCATTGGACAGCCAACAAGAGAGTACTAAGGTATATGAAAGGCACTCTAAATCATGGCCTCTTATTTACTAAGAATCAACATTTTATGGTGGAAGCATATGCTGATGTAGATTGGGCCAGTGATATGGATGATAGAAGGTCCACCAGTAGGTATGTTGTGTTCATTGGAGGTAATCTGGTTCAGTGGATTCAAAGAAACAGAAAACGGTTTCTTTATCATCCACAGAAGCAGAATACGAGTCTCTAAGCCAAGCATCTACATAACTTGTGTGGATTCGAAATTTACTTGAAGAAATAGGTATCTTGGTGAATGGTTGTCCAATTATTTAGTGTGACGACATGAGTGTTGGAACCTTGTCCTCAAATCCTGTATTCCATGCTAGAACCAAGCACATCAAAATTGATGTGCATTATGTGAGAGAATTGGTTGCTGAAAAGAAGCTAAGTGTTCAATATGTGGCCTCTGAATATTAAATGGCAGATATTTTAGCCAAAGCCTTTCCCTGCAATTAGTTTAATTATTTAAAAGAAAAACTCAATGTGGCTTTTATGCTACATGCTTAATGTTGTGAGTATATGTGATATATGATTACAGGTTATAATTGAATTGTTTGCTTTAGCTTGATGTTCTGGATGATCAGAGTGCTAAGGTGCTGATGTGATTTTCAGTTAAAGTGGTTAATTTCTATTTCTGGTGTGCTACTGATGGAAAAATGTTGCTGGCATTGATGTTCTGGATGATTAGAGTGTTGCGGTACTGATGTGATTTTTTGGTTAAAATGGTTAATTTCTGTTTTTGGTGTGCTACTGATGGAAAAATGTTGTTAGCATGGTATTGGAATGTTAGTGCAAATGTTTGTTCTATTTTTCTTATATGGAGTGTTACTAATAAAGAATGTTGCTAGAATGGTAATGTTGCTGGTATGGTACTAGAATGCTAGTGCAAATGATGGCTCTGCTTCCTCTGCTTCTGGTGTGCTGTGCTACTAATGCAGAATGTTGCTAGAATGGTAATGAAATGCTAATGTTGCTGGTATGGTACTGGAATGCTAGTGCAAATGATGGCTCTGCTTTTGATGTTAAGATGGCTCTGCTTCTGATGTTAATGAAATGCTGTTCTATTTTTATGTTTTCTGATATGCTATATAACTGGAAATGATTGCTGGAGCATTTACTGACTGTGTGGTTTATGGGGAAATATTAAGCATAAGGATGGTGAAGCAAAGGCAGACTTGTGTAGCAGTTCTTTGACAAATGCTGAGACACTTTAGTTTAAGGGGGAATATTAGGAATAAAAGCAAGTAAGTGTGTCTTTGTAAACTTTGTAAGTAATACTTGGGGTGTCCTTTGTAAAGTCCATAAGTAAGTAAGACGCACCGTTTTGTAACATCTCAGTCTCTATATAAGAGGCTGTTACTTTTTTGTTTTGCATTATTAAAAGATTTCAGTTAATAAAAAAATCACACTTTCTCTCCCTCTTTAGCTCGAGTTCTACTCTTGACAGTCATCGCAAAATTTTTCTGATTTTAATTCTTTCTTTCAAATCCGCTCAAGAATCTTCAATAACTAACCGGAAAAAAAAAAAAAAAAAAAAACAATTCTTCTTCACATACATTAGCACTTTAGATTATAAATACTCGATAAATCGTTTTGAATAATAACAAGAGAAAGCACAAACAACTTCACATACACTATTACTTCATAGTTAAAAATACCCAAAAAAAGAAAATCATTCTACATATCATCCAAAAAAAAAAAAAAAATCAATAATGATTCAAGAAACGAAACAATTCATCGTTTTTGCGACCTTGTTAATAATATTTTTGTTTTTTTCTCAACTTTTCCCCATTGCAATTTGCGACACAAGACTCATCCCTCAAGCGAATCGAAACTCGACAAATGGATTGCTTATAATATCAAAAAGTTCAATGAAAGGAAGAGTCAGTTCAACAACAGTGGCTATAGGGTAAATCAGATGGACTCTGATTTCGATGGAGTTTTGGCCATGGAGGAGGCTAGTGTTAAGGTTATAACTGTCAAGGAAGATGGTAGTGGAGATTTTTGCACAGTGACTGATACAATAAACAACATTCCAATGGGGAACATTAATAGGGTGATTATTAAAATTGGTAAAGGCTGGTATTGGGAGAAGATCACTATTGACATATCAAAACCATTTATAACATTCCATCGAGAGGACCCAAATGACATGCCAAAGATTTGTTTTAATGGGACAGCAGCTCAATACGGCACGTTTAATAACGTTACAGTTCCTATACAGAGCAATTATTTTGTGGCTGTTAATATTGAATTTGTGGTACGTACTTTTGTTTTTATCGTACTCTACTTTATAGTTTCAAAACTAAGTGAGAATATTTAGGGTTTTACATTGTTTCTCTTTTAATTTAATCTCTTCTTCAAAGGGACATGTTGCCATCTTTATAAGGTTTTAAAACTTGACCCAAAGAGTGACCTAGTCAGGTTACAGAGTCACCAGATTGACCAATCGAACAGATTCAACCATCGGGTCAAACCGTGATGTCATCATGATGATGTCATTCTGACATCAACATGACATATAAAAAAATAAATAAATCAATCGCTGAGTCAAATTGGTTGGACCAGCGGTTCGTAATAAAAAATCCAGTCTAATCGTGGTTCAAACTAGGTCATTTAAAAATTTTGGTTTTTTAGTCAAACCGACCCAACTTGATCATCGGTTCCTGGTTCAACCAGTTGAACCGGTCAGGCCAGGCCGAGTTTTAAAACCATGATTATAACTGACCTGGCCCGACTTTTAAAACCATGATTATAACTGACATGGAGTCAAAAGTGCATGCATTTCATTTCAAAGTTCTTTTTTTTTTTTTTTTTTTTTTTTGGTTAAAGGTAAGAATTTTATAAAAGAGACAAAAAAATGTACAAATATGAGGGGCATACCCCAAGAGAAAGACCGATAACTCTCAGTCAAAAAAGTACATGGAAGAAAACCACAAAGCCATAAATTGGCGTAAAAGAGCATGCAGGCTCCCCACAAAACTAATCAAGAAGATGCCATAAACCACAAAGCCACAAACTAGCATAAAAGAGCACACAGGCTTCCCACAAAGCTAATCAGGAAGATGTCATATCGCACGAAGCTGGGCCAAGATCTCATACTTGGGCGCTAAACCCAATATCTTAGCCTGGACTAAATCACAAATAGCTAAGATTGTATCTCTGCGAGAGCTACAATGCTGATGAAACACATGGTTATTCCGTTCAAACCATAGGAAATAAACTATAGCTGAAAGGACTAACTAGGAAAGAAGGTGCCTGAAGTCCCCTTTGCGTCTAAGATGCAAGCTAGCCTACTGGAGCAAAGGGAGCCAAGAGAGAGCAAGCCATGTAGAGAACTGTAATAACCCACTTGAGGTACGTATTTAAGATTTTCTGTATTAGTTAAAAGTTTCCTGTTTCAGTTTCAATTGAGGTTGTATGTTGAGTTGGTTGAATGGTTGCCTTGAAATTGGTTGAATTTTGGTGAAGTTTGGAAATCCAATCTTCGCCGAGGCGAAGAAGAAGCTTCGCCGCGGCGAGAAGGAGCTACACCCATGGGTAGGTTCTG
Source organism: Pistacia vera (assembly GCF_008641045.1). Classification (NCBI taxonomy): domain Eukaryota; kingdom Viridiplantae; phylum Streptophyta; class Magnoliopsida; order Sapindales; family Anacardiaceae; genus Pistacia; species Pistacia vera. Next base: position 66,128 of record NW_022195279.1, read on the forward strand.
CCCTGTTTCGTCGGGGCGACGGAAAGTTCTTCGCCGCGGCGACGAGCCTAATAAAAAGTTTCTTGAGTTTTCTAGAGAATTCTCCTTTTGGGGCACAATGACCATTCTACCCCTAATTAGTAGGAAAAGTGGGGAGTAAAATGAAAGGAAATTTAGTAGAAATTGTGTTTGGATGGGGGTGTATTTGTAAAGAATCAAAGGATATAGATGGAATTTCTAAGGAAGGACAAGGGCAAAATGGGAAATGATGCTTATAATATGAACTAAAAAGGGTTAAGTGTAGAGAAACCCTTTAGTCCATCCATTCCACCGCCTCTTCCATTTGCCTACTTTCTCTCAATTTCTCCATCCAATCTTCCAAGATTTCTAAGGGAATTAAGAGGGATTTTGAGTAGAGATTTCATCTAAAGCATCTTAAGGTAAGGATTCATGCTTTAGATGTGAGTTTTCTTATAGTTATAGTGAAGTCTTATTTGGTTGTTATTGTTCTTGTTGTGGTTTTGAGTTATAGAGAGGAGACAAGACAACAAAGGAAAGGAAAAGTGCTAAAGAAGTCATCTTTTTACAAGGTAAGTAAATCCAACCAACTTGAGTTTTGAATAAGTTTTTGAGTAGAGATCTAGAGATTGAGTAGAGATGTATGCTTGCATAAGTATGTTATGTTGTTGAGAATTGAGTTGAGTTGAATATGTATTATGAGAAGTGTTTTTGATGTGTGATGGGAGATGAAACTTGAGATGAAGTTTGAGAGATGTTGTGTGAACCTATTTGGAAGTGCTTTTCTTGATAGGGATTATGAGTATTTGAAGGAGTTTTCCCCCATTTTGGATGGCTAGAGAATGAAGTATAGTAGTAATTATAGTAGAGTGTTTATATGCACATGAGTTGTTTGATGAAATGCCTAAGTGAAATCTGCCTTGTCACTGCCGTAACTTTCTAAGTAATTTTTGGATATCTTACGGATTGAACTGGGCTGAAACCAAAACATAGAAGTTATAGCCCTGTTTCTAAGCTTTGAAACGAGACCAAAACCGTAGCAATCTGAGGTGTATAACGCAAGTTATGGCCTTTTTAGTGTGACTTATGCAGAATGCCTGTTTTGAGGAAATCTTGTATTTGGCATTTCATTAGTGCATTAGTGAGCATGAGCTAGCTATACACATTTGTTTATACACTTAAGAAGTAGCTTGAGACATAGTAGAGAACTTGAGTATAAGTTCTTTAAGAGTAAAGAGAAAGAGAGAATGAGCATTAGAGAGCTAAGAGAAAAGAGAATAAAGTAGGTTGTGCGATGGGGAACCCGTGAGTAATGGGTAGAGTATTCCCGCATGTACGCCGTATTGAGAGAGCGGCATGAGTATGAGATAGAGAAGTGGTGTAGCCCGTGAGAGTGCATGCGGATGAGGGCTATACCTGAGTACCCGAGAGAGAGATTATACACTCACATGGCCAAGGGTTCTGAATCCATGCATAACCGAGTCCGATCGGCTAGAATGAGTAGAGGTCACGTAGAGTGGGAGCGAGTCCCGGCCGTGCTCCCGATAAGATGGGGCCATGACTTACTAAAGAGAGTTACTAGAAAAGAGTTCTAAGAGAAAGAGAAATAGAGAGAAGTACCCAAGAGAGAGGTACTAAAGAGAAATTGAATGAGAATTTGTAAGGAAAGAATTACAGAGAGAGAGTTACGGGGATAGATGAGTAGAGGATTTACTTACTGAGCATTGTTTTAGTGCTCACCCGGTTGTTTTCCTATGTTTTACAGGATCCAGGTGAGGACGCAGTCGGATGGACGTCGACATGCGAGGGGAAGCGGTTACACTGTCCACCATGTTTTAATATCTTTTGTACACATTATAAGTTTGTGTAAAAATGTATATATTTGTAAAGAATATATGTATATATATTTAATGCAAAGAAAATTTTGGGCCCAATTTCTTTATATTATTTTATATATATTTTGTTATGAGAATTTGAGTAGTAGTGGCTATTACAAGAACGCCCTGGTAGTGACCTCCCGCCAAACATAACTAGAGAAGTCATAGCTGAAAAAACAAATGGTCATGGGTCTTTGTAGCTGACCTGCACAAAACACATAGGGAGGACATAATGACACCATGAGAGCTGAGCCGATCCATGGTATGAAGCCGACCAAGAGAAGCAAGCCACATAATGAAAAAGTGGCGTGGAATATGCCTTGGAAACCACAAGAGATGATGAATCGAGTTCACATCCCATTTGTCCCGCAACACATTCCAAGCTGAATCAATAGAGAATCGTCCAGACGAGTGACCCTTCCACACAAGATGATCAGGAAGACCCACTGAAGCTGCACTGTAATAGAGTCTCACATATGCTAAAGTTTTGTACTAACCGAAGGAAAATCCCACAAACCATCTCGAATAATATCTGAAACCCGAGCATCCCATGGCAAACCAATAGAAGTCAAAGTCCTAAAAGGGAGCAAGTCACACAAAGGTCCCTACAGTAGCCAGTGATCCCGCCATAACAAGGTGTCCCTACCATCACCAATACAAGTCAAAATAAGACCTCGGCGCTAATCCGTGCTAGTAAGATCTTCCTCTAAGCCCATAAGCCTCAGATGTAACTCGAATATGCCAAAAAGACTTACCATGAAGGAGAACCAAACGAGCCTAAGAGGACCATACAGAAGACCTATCATTAAGTAGTTGCCAGATGTGCTTAAGAATAGCTGCTCTATTCCAATCTTGGATCCCCTTAATCCCCAGACCACCCTCTCTCAATGGATAGCAAACAGAAACCCATGTAACCTTGGCAACCGAAGGGGATAGAGAAGTACCCTTCCAGAAAAACGAGGCCAAAATACTCTCAATCTATCTAACTGTAGCTATCAGCAAAAGAAACATGAATGACCAATAGACCTGTATGGAGAAAAGCACTGACTTGATCAGCCAAAGTTGGCCTGCATAAGTCAAAGATGCCGACGTCCATAGCCTAATCCAAGACAAAATTCACTCTAACAGAGGCCTATAATCAGAGTGCCAAAACCAGGTAGAGATTAGAGGAACCCCTAAATATCTGACCGGTAACACCCTCAACTGGAAACCCAAAATAGACTGCAAACCAACTTGCTCCTCATCTGTAACTCTAGAAAGAAACAATTGGCTCTTCTCTGCGTTAGTCACCAACCCAAAAACCTTGGCAAAAGAATCCAAGGTCGATTTTATTAGGCTAACAGAGGAAGCATCTGCTCAACAAAACACCATCAGATCATCTGCAAAACACAAATGAGTAATAGCTACCTGCCTATACCTCTAATGATAATGAAACCCAAGGCTTTGAGAGGTTTCCTGAAGGATACCAGCAAACATCTCCATAGCCAACACAAATAAGTAAGGAGAAAGAGGGTCCCCAGCTGAACACCTTGGGAGGACCTAAAAAAACCATGAAGCTCTCTGTTCAGGGCAATAGAGAAATACGGTGTAGAGATACATGTCATGATCCACCTCACCATACACTCGGGAATCCCAACAGTACACAGCCCCAAAAGGATGAAATGCCAACTCATAGTATCAAAAGTTTTCCAAATATCAACTTTAAGGGCACATCAAGGTGAAGTACTCCCAAGATAATTCCTCAAAAGCTCCTAAGTCAGCAGAATATTATTAGAAATCTTTCGACCTAAGACAAAAGTTGACTGAGAACTCCCAATAATATCCGGAAGCACTACTTTAAACTAATTCACTATCACCTTACTAATGCACTTATATAGTACATTACAACAAGATATCGGTCTAGAGTCAGTCATACGACTCAGGTTCTCCACCTTAGGGACCAAAGCAATCTTGGTAGCATTAACACATCTTAGCATTTCATTAGTAACAAAGAAATATCTCATCGCGTCTTTGAAATCTGTACTAATAATATCCCATGCCCCTTAAAAAACAAAGAAGTGTATCCATCCGGACCAATGGCTTTATCATCCAGGATAGAGAATAAAGCAATCTTAATCTCATCATCAATGATAGGAGCAGTCAGGAGAGAAATCATATCAGAAGAAATACGCCCAAAAAAATACTTGGAAGCCTCCGCGATCCGAGGTTGAGTAGGGGCAGCAAGAAGATCCTTAAAAAAACCTACTACCAGGCACCCTAAACCCTGACTGTCAGTAACATGAGTACCATTCCCATCAATCAGACTGTGGATGTGATTCCCAACTTCCCTGTGGATCAAAGACTTATGAAAGAACTTAGTACTCTAATCCCCTAAGTTCAGCCACTATACACGAGATTGTTACTTAAAAAAACCTCTTCATCTCGACAAAGACTGAAATACCGGTTGGCAAGGTTCCTCTCCTGAGAGATGCACTCAGTATAAAGGGGGGCTCGGTTCAAATTTACTTAGGTTGTCGCCCGCTGAGCACGAGCCTCAATCACCCTACTGGAGATATGGCTGGAATCCCTAACATGTAAAGATTTGAGCTTCCATTTCAATAACCCCAATTACTGCGTAAGAGGGAACATAGGATTGCCTACAATAGGCTCATCCCAAACTGTCTGAACAATATCCATAAAATATGCACAATCAGCCCAAAAATTTAGAAATTTAAAAGGGGATGGTACCTTACCACAGTGAGAACCAAACCGGACAACTATAAAGCTATGACCTAAGACATCCCGAGGTCAAAACTCTAAAACTGTGGTCGGCCGATCAATGAACCAAGAAAGCGATGCAAAGACCCAATCGAGCTTTCGTAGAATAATCTCATCACCCTGCTGACTGTTATGCCAAGTATACTGAAGCCCAGTAAAAGGAACCCCAATCAACTCAGCATAATGAATACAGTGGACAAAATCATCCATAACACCATACCATGCAGGATCACCACCCACTCTATCATAGGCTCCCATAATGGCATTAAAATCACCCAACACAAGCCACGGTAACCCCTCCGAATCAAACTTTGTCGCCCGATCCCTAAGGAAATCCCACAGTTTGCAGCGATTCCCAAAGTCATTAGAACCATACACAAAAGTAATCCATGATTATATAATGATGAACTTTCAAATGAAATAGGGTTTAAGGTTTAGGGAAGTGTTTTTGCTCTCAATTCTCTCCCACTACTGGAACTTCATCGGCTTCCTTCGGGAGCGTCTAGTTTCAAAAATCATCGATCCACCCACCGTTAGAAAGATCGTGAGATGCTCTATCATCTCGTTGCATCACCATCTCCAGTTACTGCTTCGTTTGTCAAGATTTCACCGTGAAAAATCACAAAAACTGCAGAACTGGATTTGCCTTTTCGGTGCACTTCCCGATCGGGAATGGCAATTGATGGCGACAACTAACTCCTTTGGGCCTGCTCTTCAATCCCCACAGCTATTCGCACCTTGTTGACCTCTAGTTTCAGGCAAGACACTCTGTTTTTTTTTTTTTTTTTTTTGCCCATTTCGTGGACCTGATTTTGGTGTTTTTTTCACTAGTTTTTTGTGGTTTGTTGCTACAAATTCCTAGAGAGAGTGGTTTTAATTTGGTCATCTTTGGCTGACTTTTGAGGAAGCTTTTATCGTGCACTCCAACTGCTCGATAAAAGTCCCCTCTCCTGTAGGCTTTTCACATCCTCGTCCCTAAATCTGAAGATGAAGAAACCAGTACCAGTAGAGATAACATCCTCCAAATCCGCTGCTTCCCATGCATGGAAAGCAATCGAGCGGGCAGCATGAAATGGCATAGAATACCCCAGGAAATAACCCACAATACAACGAAGCCACTCAACATCGCTATCATCAATAACATCATCCGGAATATACAAAATGTCATCCTTAATATCAAGGTCCATAGCTTCAAGGGTGAAATGAGACCCAACCTTTGTCACTCTAACTTTATCCGCCCAAGAGGAGGACACTGATGATGTGCTCTTTCCCACACTTTTCTTTTCTAAATTGGCTTAGAAACTAACTTTTTTTCACGGGGCTCAGGAGACGCCCAATTGAGCTTGAAAAGCTTCTTAGATTTCGGCATTTTTAAGCCATCAAAAGATTGCAATGAGGAACTTGCAATATCGTTAGATTCAAACTCAAGAAAACCAAAGGAAGAGTTTTTATGATGAAAAACCTTGGTTCCTTGAATCACCACATTTGAGAAAGCGGATAACAAATACTTGTCATCCATCCATGGTTCCAAATCTCCAATCCATTAGGATTTCCCCAAATTTTTGGTAGTTCACGGCTGCTGGGAAGTGGTGGAAGTAGTGTTTAAAGTTTTGGTTTGGGTTCGAGGCAGTATGGTGTTATTTGGGAGTGAGGAATTTGGTTCGGGCATTTTGTCGAACACTTGGTGGCAAGGAAAAAAATGTGTGATGTGGGAGAGAATTGAGAGCAAAAACACTTCCCTAAACCCTATTTCATTTCAAAGTTCATCATTAGAACCATACGCAATATAAATTAGTTCTTTTTTTATCTTTTCTTGTAGAATTCAGCTCCAAAGCCAAATCAAACAAAAGAGGGTGGAAAAGCAGTTGCCATGAGAATATCGTTAGATAAGGAAGACATTAGTTTTTATCTGATAGAATATGAAGATTGATCCATTGTTGGTAACCATAATGTTTTCATGTTCTATTTTTATATCTTCGTACAAATTCTTTCAAATTTCAATCAATTGTATCTGTGTACAAATTATAAGTTCTAATATATATCCAATTAAAAGTCAACTATATATTTAGTCTTTTGCAAAGAGATTCACTCACTATTTTAACCTTAGAGAAAGATTAATCCACCAAGCGAAGGTAACAATACTTCTTTTACAATAATATTACACATACAAAGACCTTACGTATATATATCATAAAACTTTCAAACTTTGGATTTTTTTTTTTTTTTTTACATAAAAAACTATACATATATATTACTCTTAATGAAAAAAAAAAAGTGTGAGAATAAGCATATCTTAACTTTTAATTATGTTATTTTCTTGCCATTTCACGGAACATATAAATAATATACCAATAACTCAAGTAATTAGTAAATATATCTAAAAAAATTTAAAATATGTTTGACATAAAATTTAAAAATTGTTTTCAGATTAAAGGTAGTAGAAAACTATGAAAAGGACTTTTAATTATTTTTCTAATTTTACACTAGTTTTTAGGATTGTATTTGAAAACTTTTTCTGAAAACGATTCTTCTCCTTTTTACCAAATGCATTTTCGTAAGATTTGTTGTATTTTTTTAAAACAAAACAAAAAATTGTATTTAAAGACTTGCAAAATTGAATTTTTTTAAGAGAAAACGACGTGTTTCCACCCAAGGTTTAACGAAATGGCAAATTCCTACCTCTGATTTCATATATTCTAGAATCCAGATTTTCACTTTTAAATTAACACTGTTAGTGGAGTCTTCTTTACAATAATAAATCCGATCGTGAAAACCTTAGTATTGTGCCTCTTGTAAATGTAAAATTCATGTATAAATATGATACACATTGCGACTTACATAAAAGAACACTTATAATTTTTAATTATACAAAAAAAAAAAGCTCTAAAAATAGAATAAATAAATGATGAGGAAATTTCTATTGAGGATCATTTGGGATTTGATCTGGTCCAGATCCACTATTATCTTCTTCTCCCCCACTCTCTCGCTCTTGAGTGGCAGAAGCTAACTCATTGACCCGTCCCTCGCTCTCCCCAGCAGTTTGGGGTGGAGCCTGTGATGTTGAACTTGTTTGTTGTTCAGCCATCAAGCTTGTAAGACCATTTTGCTTTAAATAATTCTCCAAAGGAAGGGTTGCCACTTGAAGAAGTTTCATCATGCTCAGGCGGTTCGACCCGGCTTGTGCGTCTTCTCGATCGGGATGGCAGTTCAAGTCAATCTGTCCCTTACCAGCTTCGGCCGCTTTGTTGGGAAGATTGTTACTTTGGCTCTTGGATTCTAATTCATTTGCAGACCTGGCTTCGTTCTCTGAAGGATCCAGGTGTGGTGATGCATGCTTAGAATTGCTGTCTACTTCGGCTTCGGCTTCGGCTTCCTCTTTGGGAGCCCAAGTTGGTTGATTTCTCTGCGCAACCTCTGCTTCACGCTCAGATTGGCGTTTCTTCTTGCGCATCATGAGGGTTTTAAATCGACGTTTAACTGTCATACACACATTACATGTGCATGTAGGCTTGTGCTTGCCCTTCCCACTAGGGGGCTGAATGCATACAATACATGAACAGCCAGGACGATGCCTTGGGTGTTTAGTTGTCGTTGCGACTGATGCAGTGCCTGGGTCACCCATGTTGTCTCCAAGTATTGCCACGTTGGACAATGCATCCAGACCAGAAGGTTCACTCTCTTGGTTTGGCCTCTGACTTGTTGCCAGTCGCCGTTTTTTGAAATCTATGCAACAGCTAAGTGCAATTGTATCAGTATTCCAGAATTAACAGACAAGTATACATCTGAGAAGAACTCTTGCAACAAACTATGAGAACTTCCGACCAGCCACTTATCATGTATAAGAACATATAGGAGCACAAACTTATAATTCAGAAGACAATATATGCATACAAAGCACTAAAAAGGCCGTAAAACTGTGGCACTTATCCCAAACTCATGATCTCAAAAGCTTCCTTCCTAATGATTGAGCAGAGTTGAAGTTGAAAAGGAAAAACTCAATCCACATGCATAAAATACAAGTCAGCCTCGTTGGCCACCCACAACCTATATGGTTCTCTCTTCTTGTACATGTTCCAAAGAAGAGACAGAAAAGTGAAAAAATTTGGTCAAAACAGCCTTCCATAGGGAATGGAACTCTGATATACAGGGTTATCAAACAGAAATTCAGAATTGAATTCCTATTGTGCAGGCACGAGCCTATAGAACTATTGTTAATTTTCAAAAAAAGAAAATTCTCGTCCCTAGAGCTTACTATAGATTTATAGTAAAGAGAAGCTTCATTTACTTCAAGAGCAGTCTAGGTATGAAAACCTTGCAATAATCATATAACAATCTTAAAAGCAGAGATGCTGGCATCATACCCTTGTTTAGTCTGAGGAGGTTTTCCAGTTCCCCGGGAGTCAGTTCATCTGGTGCCGAACATGAACACCTGAGGATAAAAAAGCATTAGCATGGAAAGATTTGCTCAACGCTCATTTTTATTACACAAGAAAAAATTAATAATAATAAAAAGTATTGTTCACCTAGTCGGATCCCATTTGTTATCTATACAGGTCCATTTAGGTGGAAGAAGAACATCAACTGGCAACCTTCGCCATTTAGAACAACCATCACACTGAGTCCATCGCTCTTGTCCCCTGAACATCAAACTTAGTAATTCAAGATTAGATGAATTTATCCAACCAGGACCCTGAGGAAAAAATATAGATCCTTTCAAAATAATTTACAGAAATACACGATTGCATCAGGATATGAGATAAGTTGGCCTTCCTATGTCTCCAGAGTAACGGGAACCATGATAGGCAAAAATGTGACAATTTAGTACACCAATTTTCAAGAGAATTCGCAAGCAACATTTCCTGAAACTTTCTTAGCTCTAAATTACCTCAATAATTTCTACAAAGTGACATAAATTTCAGAAATATCAAGATAATATAGGTTTCTAGTGTGCTAAAGAAATTCCAGTACCTATACATCCAGATAGCTTTCGGATATTTGCATATTTATTAATTTCTTATTGGGTTAAATCTGCAGAGCACTACATGAAAACAAACTAATCAATTACAAAAATCCTCACCCATTTGTACGAACTACAAAAATGCTCCTCTTCCCGAAAACTGGAGGATCCTGCACGAACAAAATGTACAAGAAAAGAAAGTCAGTATTCAAGGTTCTGAAAAAAAAAATCAATCACAGGTCATCCTTGAACAACAAGACTAAACTCATACTTCGAAGTTTCTGAAAGGGATGAAGATAAAGGAAAAATTTTAGAAATGATACAGTCACATAAATGACAGTAGAATATATATTTTGGTGAATAGAGAAAAGTACTTGACATTCCATCTCAAAAGTCCTATTCAACCAAAGGACCATGCAAAACTGACAAGCTTTGTATGAAAAAGTAATCAAGAACAAGGTGCACAGTAATATAATAAATATGTTGGGAACCGTTATTTATAGAATATCAAAGTTCATTGTAGTAATTCATTTTCATCATTAATTGGTATAATAAACATTTTGGTTACCATAATTTCTGGTAAAAAAAACCCAGAAAAGCATCGCATATATATTTGCTATATACTAGGATCAATTAGGCATCACTGACTGATCTTTTGAAGTACATAAAGACATGCATGCTCATATTCTTCAGTAATTACATGATAAAATAAAATCAAACCAACTAACAAGTGTCTAATATGAGAAAATATTTAGTTCTTATGAGTAGCATATACATATTTCTGCAAAGCTATACTAATTTGCTCATGTTGCCTAAAGAGGGAAAAATGTTAATCTATCCGCCAATCCTTCAATGCCAATTTTTGCATGTTTGGCAAGTATTACCCAACCTACTAGTAATGTCCACGAAATTTCTCTGAGAGGTGAGCTCAGTTCCAAAATTTCAACAATTTGCATGGATCATTTACTCTCAAGAAGCCAGACCGTGCAATGACAACTAGAGGCTCAATATTGTACCAGAAAAGGGCCTTGTTTTTTTCTCTGGGTATGCCTTAAAAGAAAAATACATCAAAAGACTAACTTGTGAATATACTTTCATAAAAGATTGACTAATTGGTAATCAAAAGTCAAAAGCTATTCTACAAGGGGAAAAGTAAATGCATTAAGTGAATGAGGGAGAGAGTCAAGAACATCATAATGATCATCAACATCAGCAAAATGGCTTACTTCATATTCTTCAAAAACATGGTCTTCGATTGTGATAATGCTGGGCATGACACTGGGTGGTGAGCGAAGCATATCCTGTGCCTCTTCCCAAGTAAGTTTGAGCTCCAAAGCATCTTGTCTATCCATGAGCAATCTCTTANAGGACTCCGATAGCTCGCACTCGAGCAGGCCATAGACAATCGGCTGCAGGTACTCGGGCAGACTCCCCAATGAGTCTAGAACAGGCGCGTCCTTCGCCTTGTCACCGGAAACCGCCTCGCTCGCGAGCTCCTTGCCCGACCTCCGGGATCCCTGGCGCGACCTCAGAGGCTCTCCCTCAGATTCAGTCTCCGACTCTTCGGGCTGAATCTGCTTCCTCTTCTTCGACCTCTGGGCCGGAGCCTTCCGCTTGGGGCGAACAGTTGGCCCCTGAGCGGCCTGTTCCGTCCTGGTTGCTCCTTGCACAGGACGGGGCTGGGAAGCCGGGACTGTTCGCACCGGTTGTGCCGGGATAGGACGAGCAGCTTCGGCCGCCCTCTCACTCCTCGATCGAGGAAAGACGAATGGTGCTCGACGGGGCTGTCCGGACTCCTTTGGGGGCATCGTTTCTGTATTTAAGTTCGTTAGTAAACGAAATCGTTCTATGACCAGAAGGGAACCAGTATAACTTACCTTCTGAGGGTTCTAAAGACGCCTTGTCGCTGAAAAACCCGTACTTCCGCAAGTTCGCGGTCGTCACAAGCCTCCTCGCGTCCCGGCTCTCCTCGTCCAGTACTCCAAAGGATACGAGCCTGTTTGGGTCGGCGAGTAAGTTTTGGCTGGTCGTTCTGTTAACTGCAAAAGAAAGTAGGTCGTTACTATAGATCGCGCAAGCAGATAATGGACCCCGCGAAGAAAAACCTACTTGGATCCTGAAAGCGGCAGTAGCCGTCGTAGCAAAAGAAGAAGAACTTTTTCTCGTAGGCCCCCGCGTTGCTGGGATAGTTGTGTATTCCCGCAGCAATGGTAGGTCGCCGAGACAAATAATAAGAGTCCTTGTCCCTGCTCTTTTTGAGATAGTAGGCGATGCCGAGCTCCACTGCAGTTGGCTCGCCCAAGCCGCTTTCGCAGCACGCGATGTATATATTTGTGTTGCATTGGAGAGTTCATCAACAGTCTATATTGTGGTTACCTTTAATATAGTTATTTCTTCTTCTTTCTTGATTTTTCCTGTAGAATTCAGCTCCAATGCCAGATGGAAAAAGGGTTGGTGCACAAGCAGTCGCCATGAGAATATCAGGAGATAAAGCAACGTTCGATAATTGCAAGTTTATAGGTTATCAAGACACATTATGTGATGATAGAGGCAAACATATCTTCAGAAACTGTTATATCGAAGGGACCATGGATTTCATTTTTGGAAATGGCCAATCCCAATACTTGGTATTTCCACATCTCTTATTATTATTATTATTATTAATACATTCTGAATTATGTTCATAGGTAGCATATACATTTTTGCTGTGAATGAGACCTTAGAATTGGGATATTGATGCAGAACACTGCTATAAGATCAATTTCAAATGGCGTCGGATTTATTACAGCACACGCCAGAGAAAACGAGACTGAAGAAAGTGGATTCGTATTTGTCCAGTGTAGCATAACCGGTACAGGTAAGGCTGAACTTGGCCGTGCATGGAAGCAGAGTTCTAGGGTGATTTATGCTTACACATACATGGACAGTCTCATCCTTGGCAAAGGATGGTCTGATGGCATGACAGACAATGAACACAAGTATTTACCTCTGTCATCTTATTCCATAGTTAAACAATAATATTAATTCTTAAAAACTTGGTGACAAACTCTGTGTTTTGTTGATTTGAATGTGTTGTAGACCTGTTTATTATGGAGAGTACAAGTGCTATGGACCAGGGTCAAGTTCTTCTGATCGAGCCAAATTCGTGAAGATATTATCTGATGGAGAAGCGAAACCATTTTTGAGCATAAGTTTCCTTGATGGAAATAAATGGATCCTTCCACCTCTTAAGATGTGACTTATTCATGAAAAATTCTACTAGAACAAATGGAATACCTAGTTTGATTCATTAATGTTGGTGACTTTAATATTTTCCTTGTTCTTATATCTTTGCTTTGTACAAATTCTTTCGATAAATTGTATCACAATTCTGCCTTCGAATGAATAAAATCTATTACATATCCAATTGAAATTCAACTAAATACAGTTAAACCTCGATAAATTAATATCTTTGGGACCATGAAAATTTATTAATTAATCATTATATTAGTTAATCGTATAAATTAATAAATTATTAATTTATCGAGAAGAAAACGAGGTAGTTGTTGAGTGAGGAGCAAATTATTGAGAACGTGATAAGAAATGACAAAGAAGATGAAGTTTAATATGATATTTCTGTACTGGAGCTTTTCTCTCGTAAAGATGGACTCAAAGCAACAATCACATTGCATACTTTTCTCTTGCAATACGAGAACACTACACTACAACTTCTTAATGCACTACGACCTCGTTATCTAGGAGAAAACGAGGTCTTTGTTGAGGGAGGAGCAAATTATTGAGAACATGAAGAGGATAGTTCTGTACTAGAGCTTGTCTCGTGCAAAGATGCACCCAAAGCAACAATCACATTGCATACTTTTCTCTTGCAATACGAGAACACTATACTACAGCTTCTTAATGCACTACGAAAAGTTAGAGATGAGGTCCAAGAAGACATCAATTTCTAGAGGAAACAAGTAATATTGGAGTCATATTTTACAAAGACTTCCTAATTGAGTCATATTAGATTTTTTGTTTATAGTAAAAATTTAGAATTGTGATATCATATTAGATATACAGTAATGCTAGATGTATAAATAAATCTTGCAAAGTTTTCTGTACAAAGTGATATGGTGGGAAAATGAATAGAAGAGTGAATACAAAAAGTCAAACTCATCGTATTCGTTCTTCTGTTCATTTCCTGCTACATCATTTTGTATAGAAATTTTTGTGAGATTTCTTTGTACGTTTAACTTTTTTTGTGGAGTATGATATAATTGATTATGTGTCGTGATTATTTATATAATTACAAATAAAGGTCTTGAGTTGCCGATATTCTTATATTGTATCATTAAATTTGAAAAAGACATAAAGAGGCACAAATAAAACACTCAGTATAAGTGTAACTATATAGAACTACATTTTGTAAACACGGTGATTGCTTTTCCCGCGATTCCATGACAAGACCTTCTAAGTCCTGAGTATAACTAATCCATATAGTTAAAGGGTTCGCCATTAGGCCACAAGGGGATAGGTTGAGATAAGGATATTAGGGCTTCAAAGACTAATGGATCTATTTAGGTCATTATTCTGATAGTTTTTAGAATAATATTTTTTTAAAAAGATAAATTGGGCAGGTATTACGATGTAGGATTTAGAAATTAACAAAATATCCCCTATGTTTGTTTATTTACCCCTATAATAAAATATTAAAAGTTAACAAAAATACCCCCAACCCACCCATTAAATATGGACAGCCGGCCACCACCGTCGGAGGGTGACCGGAGTGTTTTTGCAATTTCTAAAAAAAAAAATTTTGGGGGTGTTTAGCTAAATTAACAAATTTATAAGATTTAAAAAAAATTGAAAAATATAGAATAATATTTTAGGAATAATGACATTTTGCTGTTTAATTTTTTTGAGAATACTAATAATAGTATTCCCAAAAACGAAACAAACAAAGCATGATAATTTTGGTAAGATTTAATGTGAATTGTCCATTTTATTACTTAAGGGCAGTCTTGTTATTTCATTTTTATATATAAATCGCAAATATATTAACACATATACGCTATTATTATTGAAATCATGAGTCTAAGTGTAACGTTTTTAACAATATGTTACAAATAATTACTAGAAATAAAAATTAAATGCAAACCATTCTTTTGCAATTCTACTACGATAAAATTAATAAAATATAAACTAATATACCCACATTAAGCACATCAACAATATCTTGTTAGCTTCTATAATCTTTTTATAACAAAAAATCTCCAAAATTCTTAAATATCTCTACAACAAATGATAGCTTTTGGAAAATTTTAAATTTTAAATAATTAAAAATATTATATTTATATATTTTTTTTAATTTTTAAAAGAGTTTTAATTTAATGGGACCCAAATGACATGGCGAAGATTTGTTTTAAGGAAAATAATATAGTTACCGAAAGGAGCTCACCGAATTCATGGACAGAATAACGTGACGCAATCCTGACCGTCGATTAATTATGAGTTAATATTAATCGAGGGTCAGGATTGCGTCACGTCATTCGGTGTGCTCCTTTCGGTAACTATAGTATTACTCTTGTTTTAATGGGACAGTGGCTCAATACGGCACATTTAACAGCGCTACAGTTGCTATACAGAGTGATTATTTTGTGGCTGTTAATATTGAATTTGTGGTACATACTTTTGTTCTTATCGTACTCTGCTTTATAGTTTCAAAACTAAGTGACAATATTTAGGGTTTTACACTGTTTCTCTTTTATTTTAATCTCTTCTTCAAAGGAACATGTTGCCATCTTTATAAGGTTTTAAAACCCGACCCGTAACCTGTTTAGGTCACTAGGTTGACCAGTCGAACCAGTTCAACCATCGGGTCGAACTATGATGTCAGCGTGATGACGTCATTCTGACATCAACATGACATATAAAAAAATAATAAAAAAGCGGTTCAACCGCTGGATCGAACCGATTGGACCGGCGATTCGTAACAAAAAATCCGATCTAACCGTAGTTCAAATTGGGTTATTTGAAAATTCTTATTTTTTAGTCGAACCAACTCGACTCAATCACTAGTTCCCGATTCAACCGATTGAACCAGTTGGACTAGGCCGAGTTTTAAAACCATGATTATAACTGACATAGAGTTAAAAGTGCATGCATTCATTTCAAAGTTCATCATTATATTGTGCTTATTTTAAATTAAATTAGTTATTTTCTTCGTAGAATTCAGCTCCAAAGCCAAATCAAACAAAAGAGGGTGGACAACCAGTTGCCATGAGAATATCGTTAGATAAGGAAGACATTAGTTTTTGTCTGATAGAATATGTAGATTGATCCATTGTTGGTAACCCTAATGTTTTCATGTTCTATTTTTATATATCCAATTAAAAGTCGACTATGTATTTAGTCTTTTACCAAGAGATTCACTCAATATTTTAACCTTACAGTAAGATCAATCGACCAAACGATGGTAACAATACTTCTTTTACAATAATATTACACATACAAAGACTCTGTGTGTGTGTGTATATATATCATAAAACTTTTAAACTTCGGAATTTTATTTTATTTTTTTTTTTTTTACGTAAAAAACTATACATATATACTACTCTTAGATGAAAATAGATGAATGAAAAAAATAAATAAATAAATAAAAAGTGTGAGAATGACCATATATCTTAACTTTTAATTATGTTATTTACTTGCCATTTCACTGAACATAAAAATACAATTATCACAATAAATAATATACCAATAACTCAAGTAATTAGTAAATATATCTAAAAAAATTGAAAATATGTTTGATATAAAATTTAAAAATTGTTTTCAAATTAAAGATTATAGAAAACTGTGAAAACAGCTTTTAGTCTTTTTCTAATTTTACACTAGTTTTTGATATTGTATTTGAAAACTTTTTCTGAAAACGATTCTTCTCAATTTTACCAAATGCATTTTCATAAGATTTATTGTATCCCTTGTTTTTTAAAACAAAACAAAAAATTGTATTTGAAGACTTGTAAAATTGAATTTTTTGAAGAGCAAACGACATGTTCCCACCTCTGTTTTAAAAACCGAACTGGATCGGCCGGTCGGACCGGGACCCCACAGTTTCTCCGGTCCGGTTCAGGTTTTAGGAGGGTTTTTTGTAATATTTCAAAAGTATAAGGGTTACTTTATAATTTTATAGGTGTGTTTTGGAGATATGTCAAAAGTTTAGGGATTAATTGGTAATTTTTTGGGTATTTTTGAAATAAATAAAAAATTTAGGGACTAATTAAACTTTTTTAGGGGAATTTTTATAATATTTTAAAATTTAAGGGATTAATATCTAATTTTTTTTAAATAAAATTGTCGCTGACGTTATCGGTCCAACTGATTGACTCGAGCAACAAAACGGATTCCCTCCGATCTGGGTTTTAAAACAATGATTCCCACCCAAAGTTTAGCGAAATGGCAAGTTCCTACCTCTAGTTTCATATATTCCAGAATCCAGATTTTCACCTTTAAATCAACACTGTTAGTAAAGTCTTCTTTACAATAATATATCCGATCGTGAAAACCTTAGTATTGTGCCTCTTGTAAATGTAAAATTCATGTATAAATATGATACACATTGCGACTTACATAAAAGAACACTTATGATTTTTAATTATACAAAAAAAAAAAGCTCTAAAAATAGAATAAATAAATGATGAGGAAATTCCTATTGAGGATCATTTGGGATTTGATCTGGTCCAGATCCACTATTATCTTCTTCTCCCCCACTCTCTCGCTCTTGAGTGGTAGAAGCTAACTCATTGACCCGTCCCTCGCTCTCCCCAGCAGCTTGGGGTGGAGCCTGTGATGTTGAACTTGTTTGTTGTTCAGCCATCAAGCTTGTAAGACCATTTTGCTTTAAATAATTCTCCAAAGGAAGGGTTGCTACTTGAAGAAGTTTCATCATGCTCAGGCGGTTCGACCCGGCTTGTGCGTCTTCTCGATCGGGATGGCAGTTCAAGTCAATCTGTCCCTTACCAGCTTCGGCCGCTTTGTTGGGAAGATTGTTACTTTGGCTCTTGGATTCTAATTCATTTGCAGACCTGCCTTCGTTCTCTGAAGGATCCAGGTGTGGTGATGCATGCTTAGAATTGCTGTCTACTTCGGCTTCCGCTTCCTCTTTGGGAGCCCAAGTTGGTTGATTTCTCTGCGCAACCTCTGCTTCACGCTCAGATTGGCGTTTCTTCTTGCGCATCATGAGGGTTTTAAATCGACGTTTAACTGTCATACACACATTACATGTGCATGTAGGCTTGTGCTTGCCCTTCCCACTTGGGGGCTGAATGCATACAATACATGAACAGCCAGGACGATGCCTTGGGTGTTTAGTTGTCGTTGCGACTGATGCAGTGCCTGGGTCACCCATGTTGTCTCCAAGTATTGCCACGTTGGACAATGCATCCAGACCAGAAGGTTCACTCTCTTGGTTCGGCCTCTGACTTGTTGCCAGTCGCCGTTTTTTGAAATCTATGCAACAGCAAAGTGCAATTGTATCAGTATTCCAGAATTAACAGACAAGTATACATCTGAGAAGAACACTTGCAACAAAGTATGAGAACTTCCGACCAGCCACTTATCGTGTATAAGATCATATAGGAGCACAAACTTATAATTCGTAAGACAATATATGCATACAAAGCACTAAAAAGGCCGTAAAACTGTGGCACTTATCCCAAACTCATGATCTAAAAAGCTTCCTTCCTAATGATTGAGCAGAGTTGAAGTTGAAAAGGAAAAACTCAATCCACATGCATAAAATACAAGTCAGCCTCGTTGGCCACCCACAACCTATATGCTTCTCTCTTCTTTTACATGTTCCAAAGAAGAGACAGAAAAGTGAAATAAAATTTGGTCAAAGCATCCTTCCACAGGGAATGGACCTCTGATATACAGGGTTATCAAACAGAAATTCAGAATTGAATTCCTATTGTGCAGACACGAGCCTATAGAACTATTGTTAATTTTCAAAAAAAGAAAATTCTCGTCCCTAGAGCTTACTATAGATTTATAGTAAACGGAAGCTTCATTTACATCAAGAGCAGTCTAGGTTTGAAAACCTTGCAATAATCATATAACAATCTTAAAAGCAGAGATGCTGCAGCATATCTGTTTAGCTGAGGAGGTTCTCCAGTTCCCGGGAGTCAGTTTGTTGAAGGTTGATGCTGTGCTGGGAGTATGTTTCGCTGGAACTGAAAGTTTGAAGCGGTTTACTGCTGCTCAAGTGACGTGCATGGTGCTGTTTTGAGGTGCAGTTGTTTAAGTTTTAGGGTAACTTGTGTGTATTTTGAATTTGATGACTCAGCTTTTCTCAAGTTGTAATGTAGTAATTAGATGTTCTGGATTAGCTGAGATTAGTAAAAAGTTTACTGACAGTGGTTATAAGTAAGCCAAAAACATGTTATATGCAGGCTTTGTTGGATAATGAATTTGAATCAGTTCGCTTCTGTTCTCCTTTTCTTAGCACATTCGGCATTAGCTTAAACACTAACATGGTATCAGAGCCGCATTACAAACTATCATCTAACAATCTCACTAAAAAAAAACAACCTAAATCACCATCAAACTTCAACCTTCCGCAAGAACAACACTTTCCAGAAAAACTGCAACCTGGTTTTGCATGGCAACTCAGTCGGCCTCTCTCTCACCCCAGTGTTCAATGGACCAGTATCACATCTGGGCTGTTAGAATGAAAGCCTACCTAAGAGGGCAAGGGCTGTGGCAGATGTGGAAGAGGAGAAATAGCCACCGCAGCTTGGTCCAAACCCAACCTTGAATCAAATAAGGATGTATGAGGAGGGGATGTCCAAAGCTCAAGAGCTCTTTCTCACATTCACTCTGCAGTAACAGACCTTGTATTTACAAGGATAATGGCGTGTGAAACTGCAAAGGAAGTGGGATAGATTGAGGAGGAGTTCATGGGAAGTGATACAACCCGAAACATGCAAGTTATGAATCTGCGGAAAGAGTTCGAAATGCTAAGAATGCAGGAGGTAGAGAAGGTTAAAGAGTATGTAGACAGGCTTATGAGTGTGTGAACAAGATTAGATTGTTGGGAGTTGAGATGAGTGACAAGATGATAGTTGAGAAAGTGTTAGTTAGCCTATCGGAAAGATTTGACTCCAAGATATCTTCCTTAGAAGATTCAAAGGACCTCTCCCAAATCAGCACATGAATTGGTTCATGCCCTGCAGGCCCAAGAACAGAGAAGGTTGTGAGGCAAGAGGACTCCAATGAAGGTGCAATGATGGCTGCTCAAAGGGACGAATGTGTAGGGAAGCAATAGGAAATATGCTGGAGATAAGAGAGGAAAAGAGAGAACTGGTGGACAATGGGGAAAACCGAGTGGAGGAAGGAATTATCCACCATGTTCCCACTGCAAAAGGAAGGGACATCTAGACAGTAAGTGCTGGTTCAGACCTGGGATCCAATGCAGGGGGTGCAAACAGTTCGGGCACATTGAAAAAGTGTGCAAGAACAAAAGTGCAAGCCATCACAGCAAGCACAATGCAGAAGACGGCAGCAGAGCAGTGAACCTGAGCAGCTGTTTGTAGCTTCTGCTACCCATGCAGACCACCGATGATGTTTGGCTAATAGACAGTGGTGTATAACCACATGGCAGCAAAACTGGAGAATTTTGTCAAGTGGACAGAACATAAGCTCCAAGGTCAAGGTGGGAAATGGTGAGTATGTAGAGGCAAAAGGGATTGGAGATGTGGCAGTCCAAACTCAAGCAGGTACCAAGATCATTCAAATGTTTTATTTGCCTGAAATGTACAAAATATGTTAAGTGTAGGTCAATGTTAGAGAAGAATTACACTTTACATTTTCAAAATCATGCTTGTGTAATAAAGGATGTGAGGGATGAATTGATTAGTGCTAAAATGCTAGGAAAAAGCTTCCCAGTAGAGTGGAAAAAACCAGATAGTTTAGCATTAACTAGCAAGGTTGAAGAGTAGGTTATGGCACAAAAGGCTTGGGCCATTCACTAATGGGAATTAAAGAACGCAAGACAAGAGACATGGTGTTGGATTTGCCCGAAATAGAGGAGAAAAGTCCTTATGCATAGCCTGCAACTGGCAAACTTAGTAGGCCATCATTCCCTTCGGATCAAGCCTGGAGAGCAAGTCACAAGCTGCAATTGATCCACATGGATGTGTGTGGTCTATGAAGAATGAATCTTTAAATGGCAGCAGGTACTTGTACTCTTCATTGATGATACTCAAGGGTGGCTTGGTGTATTTTCTGAAGCAGAGAAAATGAGGTGGCTACTGTGTTTAAGAAATTCAAGTTGTATGGAGAATGAAGCTGGAACCTTGATCAAAACTGTAAGAAGTGACAACGGGACAGAGTACACCTCAAACTGAATTTAACACAATCTGCAGTGTAGCTGGAATTTAGCAGCAGTTCACAGCACCAACCCCTCAGCAGAATGGTGTTTGTGAGAGAAGAAACCGAACCATTATGGAAATGGCTAGGTGCATGATGGCAGAGAAGAACCTTCCTAAAGTGTTCTAGGTGAAGTGTTAATACAATAGTTTTTCTCCTAAATAGGTGCCCACCAAAGTAATCAAACATCATACACCAATTGAGGCATGGAGTGGAGTCAACCAGTGTAGGGAGCTTGAAAATATTGGAAGTATAGCCTATGTAATGATCCAGCAAGCAAAAGATCCAAATTGGATGATAAGGTTGAAATTGGGAACTTATAGTTTACAGCAGCAACTCTAAAGCCTATGAGTTTACATCCTTGAGTCTAAGAAGATTGTAATCACAAGAGACATAAAGGTTAAGAAGGTGGAGTTTGGAACTAGGAAGAAAAGAGAGTTGACGTGCAGGCTGAATCAAGACAGAAGAGATGAATGAGGGGCTGATCCCAGAGGTAGATGAGGAAGAAGAACGTGCCATTAGCAGGACAAGATCACTGGCTGATGTGTACGAAAGGTGCAATGTGGCAGTGGTGGAACCAAGATGTTATCTTGAAGCTGCAAATCTGAATGTGGAGGGCTGCAATGTAGGAGGAGTCAGCATGAATGATAAAAACCAAAACTGGAAATTGGTACAAGACCTGAAAACGAAAAGTAATTCAGGTGAAATGGATTTTCAAATGAAAATCAATCCAGATGGCTCAATCTACAAGCCTAAAGTAAGGCTGGTGATGAAGGGCTTTGCATAGCAACCAGGTATTGATTTTCAGAAACTTTTGCCCGGTAGCTAGGCAAGACACAATCAGGTTGTTGTTAGCACTTGCAGCCCAGTTTAACTGGAAAATCTTCCAACTGGATGTCAAGTCTACATTCCTAAATGGGTGGGTTTCAGAGGAGACTTTGTGGAGCAACGGAAGGCTACAAAGTTGAGGGCAAAAAGGATCATGGTATCTGCTGAGGAAAGCCTTGTATGATTGAAGCAAGCCCTTAGAGCCTGGTACAACTAGATAAATGACCATTTGTGCAACCTTGGTTACACTAAAAGTCTAATGAACACACTCTCTACATTAGAAACTGACAGAGGATGGTTGTGATTTCTCTCTACGTTGATGACTTGTTGGTGACTGGAAGCAATCCTGAAGAATTGGACCTGTTTAAGTCAGCCATGCAGAGAGTTTGAAAGACAGATTTGGGATTGATGAAATATTTCCTAAGCATGGAGATAAGTCAGAATAAGGTGAGATTTTTGTGTGCCAACAGAGGTATGCAAATGAGCTTCTCATGGGTTTGGAATGGAGAATTATAAACCAGTGGTACCCCATGGTTCCCAACCTGAAATTGAGCAAAACTGATGGAGCCGATAGGGTAGTAGAAGGAAAATACAAAAGTTAGTGGGAAGTTTGTTGTATTACACAGCCACCAGACCTGGCCTTATGTTCATGCAAGTTATCTCCAAGGTTTATGAGCAACCAAGTGAACTGCACTAAGGCTGCAAAACGTGTGCTGAGGTATGTAAAAGGAACCAACATGTTAGGTATCTGTTTTAGGAAAGCTGAAAGTCTGAAATTGTTGGAGTAGTTTGATAGTGATTGGGGTTATCCCTGGATGATGCTAGAAGCACCTGGTTATGTTTTTTATCTGAATAAGGGTGCAATATGCTGGTGTCAAGGAAGCAGGAGACTGTGGCACAGTCTACTGCTGAAGCTGAATATGTCTCTGCTGTAGTAGCAGGGAACCAGACTATGAGGCTTAGGAAGATGCTAGATGATTTGCATCAAGTGCAGGATGGTCCTACATTAATCCTGTGTGATAACCAGTTGGCAGTGGCAATGGCAATGGCAAGAACCCTGTACTTCAAGGCAGAACTAAGCATATCAAGATTAAGTATCATGTGTTAGGGAAGCTGAACAGTGTGGAGAGTGAGCTTAGTGCACTGCAGAGGGGAAAATCAAGTTGCTAACATTATGACAAAGGCATTGTGGAAATCAAGTTTGAAGCCTTAAGACTAACTTTGTATTTCCAGCCAAAGCATCAGGGTGGAGTGTTGAAGGTTGATGCTGTGCTGGAAGTATGTTTGCTGGAACTGAAAGTTTGAAGTTGGTTTACTGTGCTAAGACGTGCATGGTGCTGTTTTGAGTGTGCAGTAGTTTAAGTTTTTTTGTCAACTTGTGTGTTAATTTTGAATTTGATGACTCAGCTAATTTTCTCAAGTTGTAAGTAGTAGTTAGATGTGTGTGCATGGATTAGCTGAGATTATGTAAAAAGTTTACTGACAGTGGTTGTAACAGTAAGCCAAAAACATGTATATTGCAGGCTTTGTTGGATAATGAATTTGAATCAGTTCTCTTCTGTTCTCCTTTTCTAGCACATCCGACATTAGCTTAAACCTACACACATTTCATCTGGTGCCGAACATGAACACCTGAGGATAAAAAAGCATTAGCATGGAAAGATTTGCTCAACGCTCATTTTTATTACACAAGAAAAAATTAATAATAATAAAAAGTATTGTTCACCTAGTCGGATCCCATTTGTTATCCATACATGTCCATTTAGGTGGAAGAAGAACATCAACTGGCAACCTTCGCCATTTAGAACAACCATCACACTGAGTCCATCGCTCTTGTCCCCTGAACATCAAACTTAGTAATTCAAGATTAGATGAATTTATCCAACCAGGACCCTGAGGAAAAAATATAGATCCTTTCAAAATAATTTACAGAAATACACGATTGCATCAGGATATGAGATAAGTTGGCCTTCCTATCTCTCCAGAGTAACGGGAACCATGATAGGCAAAAATGTGACAATTTAGTACAATTTTCAAGAGAATTCGCAAGCAACATTTCCTGAAACTTTCTTAGCTCTAAATTACCTCAATAATTTCTATAAAGTGACATAAATTTCAGAAATATCAAGATAATATAGGTTTCTAGTGTGCGAAAGAAATTCCAGTTCCTATACATCCAGATAGCTTTCAGATATTTGCATATTTATTAATTTCTTATTGGGTTAAACCTTTTATATATATATATATAAGGAATTATTTCGTTCAATTATTTTAGGGAATATTGACCTTTTAGGCAATCTTATTTATATAGAAAAGAAAGAGACAACTGAATTGTACTGGAGAAGTTAACAAAAAGTGTAGCATGATTTATTCTCTAGTAAAGAACTTTTATCTTTTAATATAAAGGAGATGGAATCAAAAGTTGAAGTGTTAACTTGATCCATATAGTCATTGTAATTAAAAAATAACTCAAGTTTTCATGAGGATGGAATTTTAGGGATAGACTATTTATTCAAATTAAAAAAAAAAAAAAAATTCTAAAATTAGATTGAAATTAAAGAAGCAGTGTAATCGGTAATGTAATTTATTGTTCATGTATTTTTAGATAAAAATTATTAATTTATTCAAATTTATATGCAAATTTGTTACAGTCTTGTTTGTCATTCAGTATTGATCCAAATTTATATATATCGAAAAAAAATTGCCAGACCCAAATTAATTAAGCCCAATAAGGCAGTCCATGAGATATGGGTTAATATACAGATAGCTTGTTTTTTATTAAGGTTAATTAAACATGATTAGGGATTAATTAAGATTAATAAAGTATTATGTAATCTTTAAAAAATTATAATATGTCCCCAAAGAACCGAAATTCTTGCAAACAAACCCAAACCAAACACCTTCTTCTTCCTCCTCCCGCCACATTAACGGATCCCTCCCCTGGTTGTAAGCTTCGTCTACATCTTCTTCTTCTTCTTCTTCCTGAACATCTTCTTCTTCCTCCATCCTATACATCTTCTCTTTCCCGCCATTAACACTATTTTCTTCCTCCGCCATTAACATCCTCTCCGCCACAGATCATCCTCCTCCTCTTCCTCCTGACATTTCGTCCAGGTATGTGTATCTCCTATTTCCATTTTATATTTTGATTTACAAAGATTTAATGATGGATTAGGTTTGGGTTATGATTTTGATTTAGTTGTTTAGGTTATTGGGTTGTGTTTGATGTAATGGAAGTGATAAGAGTGTAATTTATATATTTTTATTCCTTCCATATTATGTTTTTTGTTATGTTTTATGCCTATTTGAGTTGATTAGAGTTTATTTTGTGAGTTTGGCATAGTTGGATAGACTTTAGGAAATACAATAAAGTTACGAACACCAAAAATTTTGCACCGAAAATCTGTACCAGCCTACGTGTACCTCTGACTCACACCATGCCTGATTTTTCTATGATTATTTTTCTAGTGAACGGTCGTCCATAAAATATGGACGGCCATTCACTCACATGGACTCCCATCCATATGCCATGGACGGGCATCCCCATTTAAAGGACGCCCGTCCATAAGTAAAAAACAATAAAACAAATTTTATAAACATTATGGACGGCCGTCCATTACCTTTGGACGGGCACCCACAAATAATGGACTCCCGTCCTTGACCCAAAAATGAAAATTAAAAAAAAAAAACTTTTGGGACGCCCGTCCACCAATTGTGGACAGCCGTCCCTTACGTTTGGACAGCCGTCCATTCCTAATGGGCACCCATCCATACTTTTAAAAAAAAAAATTCTAAACAAAACTCTTCTTCTTCATCTTCATTCCCCATCTCCTCTCTTTTTCTTCATCTTCATTCCCCATCTCCAAAGCCCAAAAGCTTTTTCACAGATCCTCAAGACAGATATTGAAAGTCGAATAAATATAAGTTTTGGAGGTAGAGTTAATAAAAATAGAATGAAAAGGTTACTACAATATTTGAATTTCTGCCTCCTCTTATCTCTTTTCAAAGCAAGAAAATGCAGAACTTGAAGCGACCATAAATCTATCATTGCTGCAGGAACTAGGAAAAACCATTTGCGAGGAAGCCAGTTGACTGATGCCACAGACATATAATGATACAAGTGCTTTCCTCCGTCCAGCTTCTAGGAGTAACTATATGACAATTATCATAAACCACCAGAGAAAGGTTTTCTGATGATTGTGGCCAGTACTAACTTAAGATCCACCATCAGTATGGCCTGTACCTCATCGGCCGCCTGAATCTGGGAACCCTCCTGCGAATGTGGAGAAATAAGTGAATTCAAAACATGAACAGCCACAGAAACTGATAAATTTGATTTATATTTTTGGCAGCATGAAACAAGAAATATAAAGGCAAAGCTAGCAGTTTCCAAGCCATCAATCAAAAACTAAACTAAAAAAAAAAAAAATTTAATCTATTGCACTTCCAGTGGAGATTCAAAATGTTGCTCGAATGAAGCAAATATACAATTCATGACACGTACATGCAGTAGTTTCTAAATGTGAAGCAGGAAGAAAACGTAAAAGTATAAAGGACCCCTCCAAAGCCCAAAAGCTTTTTCACAGATCCTCAAGACAGATATTGAAAGTGGTTCAGTCTCTGCCCAGAAAGCTTGACTCTTCTGTTGAATGGGAACCTGTCAGAGAAGCGAACCAAGTGAAGCTCATGACGCGTTACGGTCATTTTTTGAGAGCCAATGGGGGCTTGCCGCCTTGGAGAAACTCTGTCACTCATGATATTCCTCATAGAACAGCAACTTACTTGGAGTTTCTGATAAAGCTGTCCGTGCTCTCCCTGTTTTGCTTCTGTAGTTTTTTGGGCTTTGGAGCCTTTGGATTCGGCACGCCTATCTCATAAAACAAAGACGAAGAAGAAGAGAGGAGATGGGGAATGAAGACGAAGAAAAAAAGAGGAGATGGGAAATGAAGATGAAGAAGAAGAGTTTTGTTTAGAATTTTTTTTTTAAAAAAAAGTATGGATGGGCGTCCATTAGGAATTGACGCCGGTCCAAACGTAAGGGATGGCCGTCCACAATTGGTGGACGGGCGTCCCGACAGTTTTTTTTTTTTTTTTAATTTTCATTTTTGGGACAAGGATAGACGTCCATTATTTGTGGGTGCCCGTCCAAAAGTAATGGACGGCTGTCCATCCCCTAATGTTTATAAAAATTTTTTATTTTTTTTTACTTATGGACGACCGTCCTTTAAATGGGGACGCCCGTCCTCCATATAATATGGATGGGGGTCCATGTGAGTGAACGGCCATCCATATTCCATATTTTATGGATGACCGTTCACTAGAAAAATAATTATAGAAAAATCAGGCGTGATGTGAGTCAGGGGTACACGTAGGCCGGTACAGATTTTCGGTGTAAAATTTTCGGTGTCTGTAGCTTTGTTGTAGGAAATAAGTGATAAAAGATTAGGAAATTCTAGATTTTTGTTATTCTGACCAGTTTTGCGTTTTTCAGGTTTTTCATGGAGTCAGAGTTCTCAATTGTAAAAGTGTTCCTCAGAAAAATAAAGTAGACGAATCAAGCTTTCCAGGAAGGTATTATGGGGGAGAATCTGAGTTCGTTTGGGTTTTCAGTAGTTGTTGCAAAACCGGACCTGGAATCCTAGTCGCGGAAGGATTCCTTGGTTGAGTATTGAATCTTCGAACGAGCCTAACTGGAGCATCAGATATCGAAACCAGGTGATTCAAAAGCCCAGATTCATCTACACATCCGGGACTAAAATTTTTATGAAGTGACCAAGCCTAGAAAAGATCTTTTACATTGCAAGAATCCTCGTGCAATCTGGAGACGAATTCTATTTTCCATATCTGATAAGATTTTGACAATTTTGGAAGTCTATCTTTTAGGAAACGTCTAGGAAAGATTTTCCTTGATTCCTGGGGTAGAATTAAGGAAAACACATGTTATTTATTGAGGAGTGTTAGGTTAAACGGAGGGGATAGAGAGAAACAACAGTAGAGTTTAGTTTTTAGTTTTTTTACTTTGTACGACAAGATGTGCGGCTGATCTTCTTCCTTCTTAAGTTCAAGGGAATTTTGAAGCCTAAATTCATGTCATTGGTGTAACCTAACTTCAGTAACATTGTTCTTAATCTCGTTTTTATTAGAATTGTTTATGTTATTTTGTTTTAATTGTTTATGATTCTTGTTTGAGTGATTTAGTTTTGGCCTGCTAAATTGTTTAATTGGAATTTTACCTGTTAGAATTAGGAATTGTGATCTGTAATTGTCCTTTTTCTATTCAATGAGTAACACATGATGATAGTTGATTATGGACAAGTTTTCAATTTGTCATCTTGAATAGCATAACCTAAGTTAAATAATCCAAGCGTACGTGATTGTTGCTTAGATTGATCTATTTTCCTAATTCTTAAGGCTGCCATTGAATTAAACTTAGAGAGCTTATTCTAGGTTGTTCGAAGGTTAGGATCTACTTGAAGAGCTTGTTTCAGTAGTGATAATTAAGGGAAAGTTCGGGTAACAGAGCTTGTTGTTTCCTAGGGTCAGTAGTTCCGTAATAACGAGATAAAATAGTGTTACGGTTAATTCATGTCCAATGCAAGTTTAGGTGGATCTTGAACAGAGAATTGGAGGTTTTTAACCTGATATTTTTTCCTACCATTAGAGATTTCTTTGTTTTACTTGTTTGCCTTGACTACAATCCCCTTTCATTACTATTGTCATGTTTACTGTTTAGGTTTTATTTTATTTTTCTGTTGTTTTCATTGTTTTAGAATATAGAAATTAATCAAATCATTCCCTGTGGGATCGACCCTTGCTTACCATATATACAGTTCAGTAGTTAGGTTAGGAAGGTTATTAATTTGGAGCATTCGGCACGCTACCAGGAAGTTGAAAGGAGTGAAATTTGTCGAATATTTTCTTGCATTGTGGGTAGCTGGGGGTGGCAGCATTGATTGTAGGTGGAGATGATTGAAAATGTATTCTAGATATGATGGATCGATTAAGCGATCTGGAACATTTAGTAATGCAGCAGGTAGATCGCTTAAGCAATCAGGTATGTGGCATAAGATCGCTTAAGCGGTCTGCTAAAAGTCTATTTATAGCAGCAGATCGCTTAAGCGATCAGGTAAATGGCATAAGATCATTTAAGCGATCAGGCTTATTTATACTACGATATACCAGATCACTTAAGCGATACACTAGATTGGTAAAATGACTGTACAGATGCTTTTTAAAATATTTCAACCCTTAGTACATCAGTTAATAATATTTTTTTTTTCTTGCATAATAGGTACTTGGCTATTATTAAACATGGGACAAGTTGTTTTGGGTGTTGGATATTTTGGTGAGTGGGTGGAGGAAGAAAGTTGCTGGAAGTGGATTGGGAAGAGCAAAGAAGTTATACCAATTGTTGTGAGCACAGAGGTTAGTTTTGATGAGTTGATTGATGAAATAATCAGAAGAGGTGATTTGAGTTGCTCATGTAGCGATATATTTTGAGTATGTTTTAAGCAGAGTTCCTAAACATTATAAGGTACCTCCTGCTATATTAAAGTCGGATGAAAGTGTGAAGTTATATATGATTGATGTGGCCGATAATGGTTCGAGGCCGATTTTAAGGGTTTCTTTTGTAGATAAATCGTTGGAAGTTGGTTGAAAGGATGGGGATAACGAGGAAGTTGGCAGAGATTTGGTTGGTTTTAATTTGAACTACAAGGGCATTGATTTGTTAGTTGAAAAATCAAGAGTAGACGGTGAATTGGGTGGTGAGGAGGACACTGTAGAAGAGGTTGGTCATGTGTAGCAGAATGAAAACATTGAGGAGGAGGACCCCGTACATGCTCCCATAGATGTAAATATTCCTTTAAATACAGATTATGCAGAAGGTGTAGTTTGTGAGGAAGAGAACACTATGGTTGTTTATGCAGGTTCAGAGGGGCAATTGCAGGTAGTAGTGAATCAGCTCATGTTTTTACGGATCGATCGGAGTTGCGCATAGGGTATTTATTTGACAACAAAGATGAAATAGTGAGGAAGTTAAAACTGGTTGTAGTGAGAGGTAATTTTGAGTTCATCACCAAAAATTCAAATTCTTTATTTGTGACGATTGCATGTTGTGATCGAAAGTGCAAGTAGCGGGTTTATTGTAGAAGGTTGGCGGAGTCCGAAAAATTTATTCTTAGCCCATATAGTCGTGAGAACGCATGTGGTTTGAGACATATTATAGGTGAGCATGACAAGCCTTCGCTGATGTTATTGGACAATTTGTCAAAAGTCAGTTCGTTGAAGGGAAAGGTCCATCTCCAAAAGATATTTAGAGACTTGTGCGCACAGAGTTGGGATGTGTTGTTAGTTACTGGAAATGTTGGAAAAGGAGTCAACATGCACAAGATTTTGTGAGGGGCAAGCCGGAGCACGGGTACGCAGTATTAGAAGCGTACCATTATATGTTTGAGTTGACAAACCAAGGTAGCAAGATAGCTTTGAAGTGGGATAGGAATATGATGTTTAAATATTTTTTTGTTGCTTACGGTTCTACTATAAGGGGTTTTGTAAACATGAGAAAGGTGTTGGCTGTTGATGGTTGCTTTTTGACGGGAAAGTATGGAGTTACATTGTTGGTGGCCACTGCACAAGACAGCGAGAATCACACATATCCTGTTGTATGATGTGTGGTTGACTCTAAGAATGACAAGTTGTGGACTTGGTTTTTTCAACAATTACGTACGATAGTGCCTGACAGTGATGAGTTGTGCATAATATCCGATAGGCACAACTCTATAAAGAAGGGGATTGCCACTATTTACCCTCAAACACATCACGGATTCTATATGAGGCACCTTGGTGAGAACATAAAACAAAATTTTAAGTGTACTGGCCTCCTTCAGACATACCACATGACAGCAAAAGCTTATCAGGTTGATGAGTTTGAGGAGTTCGAGGAGCACTTCCGGCAAATCCGAATCAAGGATGATAGAGTTGCTAAGTATCTTGAGCATGATGTTGGTTTCGAGTGATGGAGTAGAGCTTACTTTCCTGGAATAAGGTTTGATGTCATGACCACGAACATAGCTGAGTCCATAAATTCGAAGTTGTTAATAGAAAGAGAGTTTTCAATAGTTGCATTTTTTGATGCAATCCAAAAGACATTGTCACGGTGGTTCCACGAGCGTCGTACGGAGTCAGATAATTTTACTACAATCCTTGTTTCGTTAGCTGAAAAATTATTGCGAGAACGTATGGAACTGTCAAATGCACTGTTTGCCTATCCTCTTAATGCTCAAGAGTTCACTGTGAGAGGCTATGGTCTAGATGCCCTAGTTAACCTTTTTAGTAAAATGTGTAGTTGTAAAGTGCTTGACATTCAACGTTTACCTTGTTCTCATGCACTAGCAACACTGAAACACCAATGGAAGCCGGATTTTGGTTTAAGAATTTACATGGAACTTTGCTCCCCTCTCTATATGGCAAATCACTATATGCTAGCTTATTCAGAAACGATATATCTAGTTTCCCCAGAAGAGCAGTGGGTAGTGTCGCCAGAGTTGGCTGACATTATCATCCATCCGCCATTCATGAAGACAGCAAAGGGGAGAAAAAGAGTTAAACCTATTCCATCAGCCTTTAAGGTTCCCCGGAAGATGAATAAGTACTCAATTTGCACACAATCTGGCCACAAGAGAAGCAGTTGCCAGAATCAATGACATGCAGATCCAAAAAATTAGGTTCGAAGAAGGATGAAATCAAGAGAGTTGCCAAGGCCAACCGTTTATGAGTTATTGTTTTCAATTCTTGATGTTTTAAATTTTATTGTTACCTTGAATAAATCATCCTTTATATTTAGTATTCTTGTTACATGGCCTAAATATGTGTTGGTGATTTTAGTTTGGAATTAGGTTGTCAAATTGAGGAGAAAGTATGGACTTAATATTTGTTGGTAATTTTAGTTTGTCAAAATTCAGGAGAAAAGCTGAAAAAAATATGTATTGCTCATGATCGCTTAAGCGACTACATATATCGCTTAAGCGACAAATGGTTTTTCATTAAAGATCGCTTAAGCGATCGTGCATCTGGGCATATATTATTCCGCCTCTGACATGATCGCTTAAGCGACCGAGGGTAAAAGCGAATAATCGCTTAAGCGATACCCCTAATCGCTTAAGCGATCGTACATCTGGTAGATATTGAATCTGCCTCGAACTTGATCGCTTCAGCGATCTAAAATCGCTTAAGCGACCCTGTGTAAACGCAAAGAATCGCTTCAGCGAGACCCAGTGTAAGATTTGAAAATTACAAAACACCCCCTAGGTTTGTTAAATAACTAACACCCCTGTAATGAAAACATTAAAATTACAAAAACACCCCCGCTCACCCATTAAATTTTGGTAGTCGACCACCACTACCAGAGGGTGGCCGGAGTCACCGTATCGACGCACAACTGGCTAAATCTGGTAGGTCGTACGTCGAAATGGCCTTTTTTAACTAGATTCACAATAGATTTGGCTAGAAAAGGCCAGATCTATGGCAGGATCTGGCCTTTTCTAGCTAGATTTGGCCATGTTTGGTCATCAACAACTGCCAAATAGATGGCCTTCATTGATGGTCAACGACGGACATACCTTGGCCATCGTTGATGACCAGTTACAGCCAAAGATCTGATCGTCAACAGCCAAAGATCTGGCCATCAATGGCCAGATCTTTTGCCATGGATGTGGCCGAAAAATTATAGATCGACGCAATACTGGCAAGATCCAATCTGTATTGGGCCATTATACCAGATTCTAGCCACCTTCAGGCAGTGGCCGCCAGAATCTGGTCAATGTGGGTGGGTGGGGGTGTTTTTGTTCATTTTTAAACCTTTTTTCTTAGGGTGTTTAATTATATTAATAAACTTAAGGGGACTAAAAGTAATTGAACAAAATATGATAGTATTTCCTAAATAATGAAACAAACAGTTATTTTGATAATAGGATTGGGAATACAGTAGACAATAATTAACCAAATGGATAGTAAATGATCTATGGTTATTCTATTACTGTTGTTAGTCCTTTTTTATTTAATATTTATTATTATTAATTATTTTTTTCATTTCAATAGAATGTAAAAATAACACTTTGGTCTTTGTCGGTCAGCACCATACATAAAACTGAATGATCTATTGTTATTCTATTATTTTTGTTAATTCTTAGGCTCTCAGCAAGAAAGTAATATATAAAAAATATAATATTGATATAAAATTGAACTTTGCAACCATCTGCTCTGCACTCTGTAGACCAAGAGAGTGCCAGAATTTTCAGAAACTTTTTGACTGTGAACAGCGACTCTTGTTATCACAATAAGTTTTTCAACACAATAGCTATAACCTTATTAAGTGACCAACACTAAATAGACAGGATTGCTTAAGCGATTAAGGGTAATTTACTTCATAATTTACTTCAATATTTCTTTTCCAAGTTTATGGATATATGTTTAATATAGACGTAAAAGAAATAATTTAATTAAAATATAATCACGGTCATGATCCACTGAACTTATCGTATACCTTATATGTTTAATATAGACGTGAACATTCTATACCATATATGTTTAATATAGACATGAACGAATCGTACACCTTATATGTTTAATATAGACGTGAACGAATCGTACACCTTATATGTTTAATATAGACGTGAACGAATCGTACACCATATATGTTTAATATAGACGTAAGAGAACTAATTTAATTAAAATATAATCATGCTTATGGTCCACTGAATGAATCGTACACCTTATATGTTTAATATAGCGTTAATCGTTTAACCGATCTTGCGAAATTCAATAAAAATAATCCGAATACACTGGATGGCTTAAGAGATTTAATTTCTCGCTTAAGTGATCCTGTGAATTTAGACTTAGTTACTTAAGCAATCCTGTGAATTTAGACTTAGTCACTTAAGCAATCTGATGGTATTTATGTTATTGCTTGAGCGATTCTACACTTTTACACTTGGTCGCTTATACGATCACTTTAGCGATTACAAAAAAGAATCAATAAGTGCCAGAGGTACGATCGCTTAAGCGATCCTTTACTTTTAACCTAAGTCGCTTAAGCGATCATGTCTAAGGCAAAATCTACTGCCCAGATGCACGATCACTTAAGCAATCATGTCCAAGGCAGAATGTACTTCTGCCTAGATGCACGATCGTTTAAGCGATTTAAATCGCTTAAGTGATCATTACCGAGGCAGAATCAACTTCTGCCCAGATACACGATCGCTTAAGCGATTCAGGGTATCACTTAAGCGATTCTTCGCTTTTGCCCTTGGTCACTTAAGCGATCTTAGATTGCTTAAGCGATCTTAGATTGCTTAAGCGATCATGTTTGAGGCAGAATCAACTTATGCCCATATACACGATCACTTAAGCGATTAAGGGTATTGCTTAAGCGATTCTTCGCTTTTGCCCTTGGTCTCTTAAGCGATTTAAAATCGCTTAAGCAATCATGTCTGAGGCAGAATCTACTTCTGCCCAGATACATGATCGCTTAAGTGATTAAGTATATTGCTTAAGCGATTTAAGTCTTTTACCCTTGGTCGCTTAAGTGATCATGTTC
>NW_022195280.1:0-15860 GCF_008641045.1 Pistacia vera
GAACTACATAACTGTTATCACGTACCTTCTATTTCTAGAAATATTATTTCAGTATCTGCTTTGGATAATATGGGGTATCATTTTGAGATATCTAATGGATTGTTGTCCTTTAGTTTGAATGGTAATCTATTTGGAATTCCAGGGTTATATAATGGATTATATGTTCTTGACTTAAACAATAAAGATATTCTCAATGTTGAAACCAAGAAAGCTAAACATAGCGATCAAAACCAAACATACCTCTGGCATTGTAGATTGGGTCATGTTAGTAAGACCCGTACTGCAAAACTTCAAAGGGATGGAGTTTTGGACCTTTTTGACTTTCAGTCATTTGAGGTATGCGAGTCATGCCTATTAGGCAAGATGACCAAGTCTTCTTTCACAAGACAAGGTGAAAGGGCTACTGAGCTATTAGGCATCATCCATACTGATGTATGTGGTCTACTAAAAGTTGAAGCCAGAAGTGGATATTCATACTTCATCACATTTACTGATGATTTCAGTAGATATGGTTATGTCAACCTTATGAGAGATAAATCTGAAGCCTTTGATAAATTCAAGGAATTCAGGAATGAAGTACATAATATGTTGGGCACAAGTATTAAAGCTCTTCGGTCGGATCGAGGAGGTGAATACTTAAGCTCAGGGTTTTCTGAATACCTGAAGGAATGTGGGATAGTATCACAACTCACCCCTCCGTATACACCCCAACACAATGGAGTGTCTAAGATGAGGAATAAGACCTTACTTGATATGGTTAGGTCCATGATGAGTTTTAGTGATTTACTTGCATTGTTCTGGGGTTATGCCCTAGAGACTGCAACTCACGTTTTGAACCATGTACAGTCAAAGTCTGTAGATAAGACTCCATAAGAGCTATGGAGTGGCCGAAAGCCCAACTTGTCTTATCTAAGGATTTGGGGTTGCAAAGTTTATGTTAAGAAATTGTCTTCAAACAAGCTGGGCCCAAAATCCTGTAAATGTATATTTGTGGGGTATCCAAAGGAGACCAAAGATACTATTTCTACCACCTAGAAGAGGGCACAATTTTTGTTGCTCACTCTAGTGTCTTCCTAGAAAAGGAATATTTTCTAAGAAGTACTAGTGGGAGAAAAGTATAACTCAATTAAGTTCTAGAACCATAAAATATACTAGACGAAAGACGGGATGATGTGCCACTAAAGGTGGTTTAACATCATGAGGAGGTTACTCCACAAGCTATGGATCAAACTGAACCACCTCAGATAGCACAGGAGCTACGTAGATCTGGGAGAGTACGACATGAGCCCGAGAGATATGGATATCTCGTGACTCAACATGGTGACGTACTAGTCTACCAAGACGATGAACCCAAAACCTATGAAGATGCTATATCGGATCCAGATTCTGTTAAATGGCTTGAAGCCATGAAATCTGAGATGGACTTCATGTACAAGAACCAAGTATGGTCTCTGGTGGAACCACTTGAAAGGGTAAATCCCATAGGGTGTAAATGGGTCTTCAAGAAGAAAACTGACATGGATGGCAAGGTGCATACTTATAAGGCATGACTGGTTGCCAAAGGTTTCAAACAAATTCATGGTATTGACTATGAAGAAACCTTTTCGCTGATTGCCATGATTAAATCCATCCGGATAATGCTTGCGATTGCTGTATTTCATGACTATGAGCCCTGTGTTTACAAGAAAGTAAGTAAGAGCACAATAGTATTCCTAGTGTTGTATGTCGATGACATACTTCTGATCGGGAATGATATACCAATCTTGCAGTCGGTAAAGACTTGGTTATGCAAGTGCTTCTCCATGAAGGACTTAGGGGAAGCAGCCTACATCCTTGGAATAAAGATCTATCATGATAGATCGCTTAGGTTGCTTGGCCTAAGTCAGAGTGCATATATTGACAAAGTACTAAAAAGATTCAGTATGGAAGAATCCAAGAAAGGATTTCTTCCGATGTCACATGATGTTTATCTCTCTAAGGAATTATGTCCTAGAATACAACATGAGAGAGATAGGATGAAGAGGATCCCATATGCATCGGCAATTGGATCCATCATGTATGCCATGCTATGTACTTAGATTGATGTCTCATGTGCTTTAAACACTTGTAGTAGATATCAATTGGATCCAGGTGAGCATCACTGGATGGTTGCCAAGAATATTTTTAAGTACCTGAAGAGGACTAAGGATATGTTCTTGGTTTATGGATGGTAAGATGAGCTCACTGTAAGAGGATACAATGATGCTAGTTTCCAAACGGACAAAGATGATTATCGATCGCAATCAGGGTTTGTATTTTGTCTCAATGGGGGTGCATTGAGCTGGAAGAGCTCTAAGCAAAGCACTATAGCGGACTCTACAATGGAGGCTGAATATATTGCATTATTAGATGTGGCCAAGGAGGCAGTCTAGATTAAGAAGTTCATTACTGAACTTGATGTGGTTCCCACGATTGTTGATCCTATAGACATCTGTTATGACAACAATGGACCAATTGCTCAAGCCAGGGAACCACGGTCTCATCAGAAGTCCAGACACATACTCAGACGATTCCATCTCATCAGAGAGATAGTTGAGAGGAAAGATGTATAGATCAGTAAAGTGCATACTAACGACAATCTCACAGATCCACTGACAAAACCTCTGTCGCAGTAGAAGCATGAAAGGCACTTGAGATCATTTAGTATTAAATACATGAATGATTGGCTATAGTGCAAGTGGGAGATTGTTAGAGTAGATGCCCTAGAGCCAATCAATTATTGTAGAATTGACTCTTTGTAATAATGTTCATTGATCAATAAAAGGCATTTTATACTATATCACGTTGATCATCATTGTATGTATTGATATATGTCCTTAGAATGGTAGAACCGTGATGAGTGTATCAAGTGTTTCAAATCTTGATAGTGAGAACCCTATAAGCACATATGGTGGCCATTCTAGAACGTTTGTAGCCCTAGTATTATTCTGAAGTAAGGGTACAAATAATACGGTAAGGCTATCATAGTGTTGAACAACCCTGTCGAAAGGCAGTGACTGAATTCACTTGTCAAGGTTGTTTGGTGACAACCTGGTGCAACACATGGGTGCTTGCTGTAGGCAAGTTCACTGGACTGACCCACCAGAGGATTCTATATAGATGGTTACCCTAGTGTCTATGGAACAAATCCTTTAATGAATGGTGGCGCATGTGATCCTTAGACTTGAGATCACCAGAGCGTCTTGTGCACCGATTGGTGTAGTTTGACACTAGCCTAACGCATTTCTACTCAAAGCTATCAATACGATGGTGATTGGCTACATCAAGGAGTGTATCAAGACTATGGTGGATAGACAGAGGATTCATCACTCCCGGGTACAGGAGAAGTTATCTCCCGGTGCAATTCAGTAAATGACAATGACACTAAAATGTGGCCATAGTAGGATTGAGTTGTTGCTCTATCCAGTTTATAATGCAGGTCATTGGTCCAATAACTGAATACACAATATCGAGAGTAACCAAAAGTTGACACTATTTCTATGCCTCGGTCTCGTCGAGATAACGGATGATGAAAGGATCATATTGTACAGTAACCATATCGTTGTCAGGTAGCTACTTTGCTAAATCCGAATCTATCGGGTGGCCATGATGCCTTGTTAGGGGCCAATCTTGGTCTGTGTTTAGTGAGACGATTAATTGGTGTTAATCGCAATACTACACACTGCCGGTAAGATGAGGAGCCTATGGGTCACACACATAGAAGATAATTTAAGAGTTAGAAAGAAAGAAGGGCGTTTTCATCTTTTTAGGTGAAAGGGTATTTTGGTAATTTCACAGTGTAATTAAATTTGCTGAGGTCATAGCCTTTATTAATTTGTTAGAAAAATTAAATAAGTGAGATTACGTTTAAATATGTGTTCGCATATATTTAAATAAATTATCATTATTGTTAAATGTTAATATATATTAAATATATATTAATTGATTTTAATTGAGATAATGATAAACAAAAATTAAAATATCTAAATAGGAGTGTTTGGAAACAAGGGGTGTTTGGGTTGGAGCCCAAGCCTATACCATAAGGGAATAGGGCAATTAAACTTGCACTGTAAAAGAAAAGGTTTAATTGATTGAGAGTAAGATTTTCATTATTTTTCATTCCATTGAAAAGAAAAAGCTGCAGCCCCTTGAAACTCTCTCACGCCAGATTTGGGTTTTGGTTTTAAATCAAATACACTTCATTTTCTTCTTTGTTCTTAAGGCTAAAGAGGATCTAGCAAATCCCTCTTTAGTTACTTGCGATTATCTTCGTGTGGACTACATTGGTTCGATCCTACACTTGGGTCGATAGTAAAATACGTTCAGAGATAAAGTTGGAGGAGCCTTCAAACATGCGTATGATTTCTTAAACTCTAAATTAATTTTCTGTAGATTCTTATTTTGATATAAACTGTAAATTTATGCCCTGATCTTAGTTCTATGGAACGAGCCATGTTGTTAAATATTTTTGTTTTCCGTTGCGTTACTGGATCTTTTGCTAACAGTTTTGAATTGGTTGGATATCCAGACTAGTGGGATCATAGTCGCTATCA
This sequence comes from Pistacia vera, assembly GCF_008641045.1. Taxonomy (NCBI): domain Eukaryota; kingdom Viridiplantae; phylum Streptophyta; class Magnoliopsida; order Sapindales; family Anacardiaceae; genus Pistacia; species Pistacia vera. Next base: position 4,572 of record NW_022195280.1, read on the forward strand.
GAGGAAGAAGAATTCCAAGAGAAACTTCACTGCTACTATTTTGGAACAGAAAGAAGAAGTTGATCAGTGCTCATCATTTGTAGCAACTACAGGAAATGATGGTTAGTCATTACATATGTGTACATCTGGTTCTAATAGTGCATGGATAACTGATTCTGATGCTACCAATCACATGCCATTTGATTCTATGCATATTTCACACTTTAAACCATCCTCACAAAAATTTGTGTCTACTGCCAATGGTGACTCTACCCAAGTCATTGGAGAAGGATTAGTAACCTTCCAAAATACTTTAAATTTAGATTCAGTTTTAGTTGTTCCCTCCCTAAATTACAACTTGTTGTCTATCTCACAAACAACTATAACTTTATCTTGTGTGGTGATTTTTTGGCCTAACTTTTGTGTGTTTAAGAGCATTCAAACAAATCAAACGATTGGTTGTGGTATTAGACGAGGGAAGTTGAATTACTTGGATTTAGAGAGAAAAAAAATTATGCCATGTTACAACAAGCTTTTACAGTCAGAGGCTCGAAAGAAGATAAGCAGAAATCCTCCACCAAGTTATGGCATAGGCGTCTTGGACATGCTTCATTTGGTTACTTAAAGAAATTGTATCCAAGTTTGTTTAAGCAAAGTGATGTCAGTTGTTTCCATTGTGATGTTTGTGAACTTTCAAAGACTCATCGAATTTCTTATCTAATAAAATTGAATAAAAATCCAAATCCCTTTATGCTTATTCACTCTGATGTTTAAGGGCCCTCTCAAGTTAATACTTTAAGTGGATCATGTTGGTTTTTTACTTTCATTGATGACTGTACAAGGATGACTTGGGTTTATTTAATGACATATAAAGGAGAGGTCAATGTGGTATTTCAGAGATTTCACCAAATGGTTCGTTCGTAGTATAATACACTAGTTCAAGTTCTATGAAGCAACAATGGAGGAGAATATCAAAGTTCATGTAACGCCCAACATGGAGGTACATGATTTAAATTATGTTTTATAGCCCTTAGTTAATTTTTATTAGAATTATTTTAAGAGAATATGAAGAAAATGCCTTAAACTTGTATTAAGGGTAAAATAGTCTTTTCACTCAAAATTAGTTAAAATTGTGGGGAGTGAAAAGAGATAGAATTTCAGAATTTCATAAAGAATACAATAAAAATGAGGGCATTATGGTAATTGACTAAGGGACAAGGATGGAATTTCTAAAAAAGTGTAAGGGCAAAATGGGAAAGCATATTTATAAAATAAGATGATAAGGGTTTGTAACCCTTATTTCCTTCATTCCACCGCCACTCTCCTCCTCCATTTTCTCTCAAATTTTCATTCACTTCTCCAAGGAATTTGAGGGCTTTTGAGTAGATTTTCATAGGGTTTTGATTCTAGGCATCAAAAGGTAAGAATTCATGCTCTTTATCTATGATTTATTTGTGTAAAAGTTGAGTTCTTATGAAGTTTATGCTTAGGGTTAAGAGAAGATTTGAGTCCAACAAGAGTAGAGAGCTTAGGAGAGACTACTCAAGCATAAGGTAAGTAAATTCCACTCAAAATCAAGTTAAAGTTTAAGAAAATCAAGTGAGTAGAGATTTCCTTTAAATATGTATATGTTATGATTATTGAGAAATTGAGATGAGATTGATGATTATTTATGCTTGTTGTTAGATATATTTGAATATTAAGGGTGTATGTGATGGTTTGACGATGGGTTGAAATTGGAAGAATTGGAGAAATCTTTTGGAAGTGTTTGTGCCGTGTAGGTATGGTGATGATATAAAAGAGTTTTTCTCTCAATTTGGGTGGTTTAAGAAACTAATAGAATGATAATTAAATTAAGGTTTGTTCATGCACAAATATTGTTTGATGAAATGCCTAAGTGAAGTATGAGTTGGGTAGAAACCTTAATTTTATGCAACATTGCATATGTACATTTCATAAGTGCATGTAAGTAAGAAATTTTAAGCATGAGCCATCCATATGCATATAATTGTGTATGTGTAGAAACTTAAGAAAGAATAAAGAATAAAGAATAAAACACTCTAAGAATAAAGAGAAATGAAGAATAAGCATTAAAGAATTAAGGAGTGTTAAAGAAGAGAAAAGAATAGGTTGTTATGATGGGGAACCATGAGTCCTAAGAAGAAATTCCCACATACACACCACCTTAATTGAGTGGCATAAGAAGAAGAAGAATTTTATGGCCCGTAAGAGTGTATGTGGATGAGGGTTGTACCGAGAAGAATTCCTACATGCACGCCACCTTAATTGAGTGGCCTAAGAAGAAAGAAGAAGTTGTACAGTCTGCAAGAGTGCATGTAGATGAGGACTGTACTCACTCGCACGGCCAAGGTTCCAAATCCATACATCAACCGAGTCTGATGGGCAAAGAATAAGAATACGAAAGAATGATAAAGAATAAGAAAAGAATAAGAATAAGAAAGAATGAGAAGGCTTGAACAAGCCAAGAAAAGAATAGAAAAGAAAAACTAGAAAGAAAAGAAAAGAATAGAAAGAAAAAGAAAAGAAAAGAAATAGAACAAGAAAATAGAAATAAGAAAGAAAAAGCATTTTATGCATTATTGCAGATGCATTTTATTCATGCATATTGCCATGAATTTCATCACGGTTAGAAAGAATAGAAAGAATAAGAAAGAAAGAACAAAGAGAAGTAGAAAGAAAGAAAAGAACAGTGAGAGTAAGAAACAGAGAAAGAAAATAGAAGGAATTAAGTAAGGAAAGAACCTAAGAAGGAGAAGAGTTAAGGGATTTACTTACTGAGCATTTTTATACTCATCCCGTTGTTTTTCCATATTTTTGCAGGAAATAGGTGAGCAGCGGTCGGAAGGACGTCCACAAGCGGGGAGGATTGGCATTACTATCCACTGTCGCTAAGTTTTTGTACTTGTTATTTTGATATATGTAAAGAATTATGTTTTGTAAGTAAAGAAAAATTTGGGCCCAACTATTTTCATATACTAATTATGTATGTTTTATTTTATATGTTCTAAAGTATACTAGTAGAAAGCAGTCATTACAGTTCAAACCTTCAACAGTACTTGATAGCACATGGTATTATTCATGAAACTAGTTGCCTCAACAAAATGGTGTTGTTGAGCATAAAAATCGACAATTATTGGAAGTTGTTCGTGCTTCCTTAATAGAAGCTCACATGCCATTATCGTTTTGGGGAGAAGTATTTACTTCTGTAGGAAGTAGGCTACCAAATCAGTCAAATACCCTCTAGTTCAATTGAGTTCCAAACACCATTCCAGGCTCTTGGTAGAGCAGTGAAGGCTCCAACTATCACGAACTTACCACCTCATGTTTTTAGGTGTGTCACATTTGTACACCTTTATAAACATCAATGCAACAAGTTGTCTCCTCAAGCATTGAAATGTGTTTTCGTTGGGTATGGTATTCATCAAAAGAGGTAGTGTTGTTACCATCCTCCAACTCAACAAATGTTTGTAACAATGGATGTTGTGTTCCATGAAGAGTTGATGTATTTTTTTCCTGAATCTAAACTTCAAGGGGAGTATTGTCAGGAATAAATTTAGACTCTTGACTATGTTATTCAAGATGTGGTTCAAGACATGGGAGACTATGAGTCACAAACTAGACCTGATCAACAAAAAGATGAAGTGGATGATGAAAATGTTGATATGGTATCTTCATCCAAAGAAACTTCATCTCAATCAGAGTCTCTCATTCCTGGTATGTCACAACCATCATTTGCTAAAAATGTTCCTAATTTAGAGTCTAAACCAATTGAGTCTAAACCAATTAGGAAATAGCTACCTCCAAGGAGTACTAGGGGGATTCCTGAACCAACATACGAACCTGAGCTATCTAGTAAGGTCAAATACCCCATGAGTCATTATGTGTCTAACCATTATCTGTCATAATCAAATCTGTCATTTGTGAATCAATTATCTACTGTATCTATTCCTAATAGTGTGTAGGAAGCCTTATCTGATCCAAAATGAAAAGCTGTTATGAATGAAGAGATGAAATCATTACAGAAGAATGAGACTTGGGAACTTGTTGATCTTCCATCAGGAAAGAAGACTATTGGATGTCGATGGGTTTACATTGTGAAGTATAAAGCTGATGGTACGATAGAGTGATTTAAAGCAAGACCAATAGCAAAAGGGTACACCCAAACTCATGGGATAGACTATATAGAGACATTTGCACTCGTAGCCAAAATCAACAGAGTATGTGTCTTGTTATCTTTGGCTGCAAACCTAGATTGGCCATTACAGCAGTTCGATGTGAAAAATGCTTTCCTACATGGGGAGTTGTCTAAAGAGATTTATATGGATCCTCCACTAGGGTGTATTCTACTGGGAAAGCATAGTCAAAAGGTATGTAAGTTAAAGAAGTCATTGTATGGGTTAAAACAATCTCCGAGGGCATGGTTTGGGAGGTTCACCAAAGCTATGAAGTTTTTTGGCTACCATCGAGCAATTTAGATCACACGCTGTTTCTTAAAAAATAGCACGAAAAGATTACTACACTTATGTATATGTGGATGATATGGTGGTGATAGGAAATAATCCAGAAGAAAGGAAGACTCTATAAAAGTACCTGTCAGAAGAATTCGAGATGAAAGACCTAGGTTCTTTGAAATATTTTCTCGGAATCGAAATGTCTCGATCTAACAAAGGTATCTTTCTATCACAAAGAAAGTATGCCTTGGATGTACTACAGGAAACTGGTATGTTAGCATGTCAACCAATTGATACACCAATCGAAGAAGGTTTGAAATTAGGAGTCGAGATTGATCAAGTAGCAGTTGACTAAGGGAGATACCAAAGATGTAATGCCCACATGGAGGTACGTGATTTAATTTATGCTCTTATACCTTTAGTTGATTTTTGCTATGGTTATTTTAAGGAAAATGTGAAGAAAATGCCTTAAACTTGCATTAAGGGTAAAATGGTCTTTTCACTCAAAATTAGTTGAAAATGTGGGGAGTTAAAAGAGATAGAATTTCATGGAGAATACAAAAAAATGAGGGCCTTATGGTAATTGACTAAGGTACATAGATGGAATTTTAAAGAAAGCGTAAGGGCAAAATGGGAAACTATATATAATTTAATGTTATATCAAGGATTGAAGAGTGAAACCCTAGCCACTCTTCAACCCATTTTCACGCCACTTCTCCTCCAAATCCTCTTAATTTCTTCACTTCTTTTTCAAAAGAAATTCATAGATCTTGGATATTTTTGAGTGGATTTTCAATCTCAAGCATCTATAGGTAAGATCTTTGCACTAAGAAGTGATTTTTTATTTTTAAACTGTTGATTTTGATAGTTTATGCTCATAGGATTTAAGAGGAAGAGAGTTTGAGCAAAGAAGATTCTTAAAGGGTTGAATTTGCTCATATCAGAGGTAAGTAAATCCTACCCTAAGTATGATTTAAGTTATGTTGTGTAGAGAATTTTCTTTACATATATATATCTCTGTGTGTGTGTGTGTGTTATATGTAGAATTGTTGATGGATTTGGTGTTGAATAATAATTAGAACCTATCCATGAGAAGTTGGGTTGGTGTATGTGATACTTGCTGAATGTTTGGTTGAGATTTGGAGGAGTTGAAGTGAAAATTTTGAAGTGTGTATTTTGGGCAGATTTGGTGTTTATTATGGAGGAGTTTATTCCAAATTTTTGGTGGCCTAAAATAGAGATAGAAGTGTAGTCAAATTAGTGTTGATTTGTGCAAATGAGTTGTTTGATAAAATGCCAAAGAGAAGTGCATGTATGAATATGATTATGTATTACTTTGGGATGAGTTTGTAGATGGTAGAGAATGACATGTTTGCATTCCATAATGCATAATTGCATTTAAACATGTGAATTTAGAAAGATATATAAGCATGAAACCATCTACATGCATACATATTCATAAGAGCATGAAAAAACACTAAAATATGTTAAAGAGAAAATAGAAAGAAATGACAATATTAAAGATATTCAAATCTGAATTTTTAGTTAAAGAAGTGTAAAAAGATAAAAAGAAGAGAAGGTTGTTGCGATGGGGAGCCGTGACCGACATAGTCCCACATGCATGCCGCCTTTAGTGAGCAGCCTCATAATTCAGAAAGAAGAATTGTGCAGTCCGTTAGAAGTGCGTGTGGATGAGGACTATAACCAGAATTAGAGAATTCACTCACACGACCAAGGCTCCAAATCCATGCCTCAACCGAGTCTGATCAAGAAAAGAAAAGAAAGAAAGAAAGAAAAGAAAGAAAAAATAGAAAAGAAAGAAAAAATAGAAAAGAAAGAAAATAGAAAGAAAAGAAACAAAGAAAAGAAACAAAGAATAGAAAAGAAAGAAAGAATAGAAAGAAAGACTAGAAAATAAAGAAAAGAAACAGAAAACATAATAAGAAAAATAGAAAAGAAAATGCATAATTTATGCATTCGTGCATTTGCATTATGAATATGCACAATACCATGCTCATTATCATGAGTGGTAAAAAATTAGAAAACAGAGAGCAAAATAGAGAAAGAATGAGAAAGAATAGAGAAAGAACAGAGAAAGAATATAGAATAATCGGGAAAGGTGATGTAAGGAATGAAAATTTGGAATTTAAACAATGGAGAGAGAAGGGTAGCATAGTGGGTTTACTTACTGAGCAATTAGTGCTCACTCCATTGTTTTCAATGTTTTTGCAGGTAATAGGTAAGTTGCGGTCGCCCGGAACGTCACACAGTGGAAGGGTTGGGCTACACTGTCAAGTTGCTATTTTTGAGTATATATTGTAAATATTTGTATATAAAGAAAAATTTAACATGGGCCCATACTTTATTATTCGTTTATATGTGTATGTTTATATATATTTTTGATGAGTTTAATAATTATTTTACAAGTATACTAGCTAGAAAGAAAGTATTACAAAAGACTTGGGGGAAGATTGATGTACTTATCTCACACTAGGCCAGATCCTGCTTATGCATTGAGTATAGTCAACCATTCATGCATAATCTTGGAGAACAGCATATGAATGCAGTTACGCGCATCTTGAAGTATTTAAAACCTACTCTTAGAAAGGGAATCATATTTACTAAAAATAAGGACCACCAAAATATGAGTGCATATACTAATGTTGATTGGGCTGGATCAGTGGATGACAGATGATCTACTTCTGGTTATTTCACTTTTGTACATGGTAATCTAGTCACATGGAGAAGCAAAAAAATAACATGTTGTAGCACGCTCAAGCGTCGAAGCAAAACTTAGGGGAATGGCACTTGGGATTTGTGAAGCTTTGTGGCTAAGATTTCTCGTGCAGATTTGGGCTATCAACCTAATTAACCAATCTAGTTATATTGCAACAATAAAGCAGCATGTGACATTGCTCATAATCCAGTTCAACTTGATCGTATGAAGCATGTTGAAGTAGATAGATTTTTCATCAAAGAAAAATTGGATAAAAAGATTATTGAATTGACCAAGATTTGATCAGATGATCAATTGGTCGATATTTTTACCAAAACTGTCTCCAAACATATTTTCTCACAAGTTTTAGGCAAGTTGGGCATGTGTGACATCTACACACCAACTTGAGGGGGAGTGTTGAAGATTTACTGGATATTTCCTGAATATATTGTAATATCCTAATTATATCAGTTTTAGGATATTCATAATATACTTGATATTCTGTAATCTCCTAATTATGTCGGTATATTGTAATTGACATAATTAGGAGATTCCGTAGATTGTGCTTTCCGTATATAAAGCCTGTAACTATGAGTGTAAAATCAATTAATTGAAATATCCAATTCTTCACATTATGGGCTACCCCATCACCTGGACCAATCACCACCACCACCACCTCCACCGCCACGGCCACCAAACTGCCGCCACTAATTCCTTCAGCAATAGATATTATAACTTGATATTCGTATTAATTTTTCTTCTTATTACAAGTTCTTGTACAATTGCTACAGTATTTCTACGTGCCCAATTGCATCCTCCAGGCTTCCAAGTTGGTTCAATCACAGTATATCCCTTCAACATCTCTTCTTCTTCTTCGCCGCAAATAACAACCAATTGGGACATCACTTTCTCGGTCACAAACCCTAATTATGGACATCTCATTCAGTGTGATGAATTCGAGGCTTCAATTTTCTACGAAGGAGACAATATTATTTTGTCCAAGACTTTGGAAGTAAGAGACTGGCATCCGAAGAGCAGAATAAGTGGGTTTTGCAAGCAAGTTTTGACGTCTCCTCCTCGTATATTAATTGTTCGGTTGCCGAAGCTATTCATGTAGATATGTCAAATGGGTTATTGTGTTTCACTGTAAAACTACACGCACATGCTTGGATTGATCCTGATGATGTGAGAAGGGAACAGTTGAAGTGGATTAAGGTTTCATGTGAGGAGATTAAGGTTAAATTTTCGTCCATAAATAATGTTACTATAGGGTCAATGTTTGGTGGTTCAAGGAAATACAATGTGGAATTTGTGGATGCTTAATTAATTAAACACGGTATTGATTTCAACTGTCTTTTGTTTTTACTTTTCCTTCTGAGGGAGGACAGAGTAGTTAGCAAACGAATTCGTGGATACTTTGTGCTAATAGCTGTCGAGATCCTGTCAGGGAACAGGGAAAGCTTTGGCTGCAAGCTTGTATTAATTTTTTAAGTATTTGGTGTTTATTAAAAAAAAAAATCTATAAAACTACATCATTGTATAAGTAAGACTAATGCTACACATACTTACATTCTCTTGTCTATATTAATTAATGCGATTTACAGCATATAATGTTAATGTGGGTCCCCGAAACCCCCACTAATCCCCGAACTCTGAAGTTAGAGACTTACAACCAAGAGTTTCTATTGAACAACACCTGGTTGTGAAAGAGTGAAGTGACGTATAAGTAATGATCCCTTACCCACCTGCAAGACGCCTTTTGTGCATGGGCTGCAAGAGGACAAAACCGTGAGGCTTTTGAGCTCCAACGGGCTGGGTCAGAGGGGACAATACCTCGCGGGGGAGGTGAGGCATTATATAAACAATCTGTTACATAGATTTTCTCTCACATTTTGGCTTCATATAATTCCAAAAACAGAGAGTTTTCTCAAAGCCTCATGTTCTTATATCTCTATATGTTTATTTAGCAGACCCCCTGTTAACCCGAGCGATAATTCAAATATATGCCCCACATGCATTTGCGAAGGTACTCCTAATGGGTTGTAGACCATATCAAGAAGCTTCGAAGCAGTGGGAAAAGACCAAGGCTCTGCTGGCGTGCTTGTTGAGGAATGAGCAGGAGACTTTTTACACTAATTAACATGTCTTTTACTGATTGAAACTTATGCAAAATTCAATTCTAATTTATCAAAGACAAGAAAATGATTAACCTTATTGTTTTCAGAGGAAGTGAAGCTCGATTAGCAGATGAATTTGAAGAGAAATTGAGTTAGTAGCCGGGGAAATTGATTAATCTGCATTATACTCCATAATCCATTACCAGAATTAACAAAACCAACTTAAAATATTTATTCTAATTACAGCTTTTTATATTACTTCTTAATCAAACTCAAAAGAAAAAAAATCAAAATACTTCTATAATATATATGAAAGACATTCAAACTTTTTCATGGCTGACTTCTCAAATGTGAAAGCATGGAAAAAAGCAGCGAAACAAATCGAAACCAAACCCAGCAGCGCATCCAAAGAACCCAGAACGTCTCTCTCTTCTTCCACTTTCCGCCGTAACTGGCAATCCATACGCCGGATTCGGAGCCAAATATTGCTGATAAGATTCAGAGCTCTCACTATTCTTCAATTCTGGACAGATGGGACTCGTTTCCTCCACATCTTCTTCCGAATATTCCAACTGGGTTTGGCTCGGAACGTAGTCATAACACTCATAACACTCAGTCTCGTCGGATTCGAGCCACGGCGGCAGCGGAGGAGCGGAGGGCTGAGGAGTAGAGGAGGTGCAGGAGCAATAGTATTGGTGATAATGGGGACAAGTTGAGGGAGTGAAAGGCTGACAATAATAAGGTTGGTGTTGATCATAATCGTAAGAGTGCTTCTTCTTTCTCTTCTTTCTCGACCAGAACTTGAGCTTCTTCATGACTTTCATGGCCGATTTGGAGGATGAATGAGAAGCATGACAGAGCTCTGAAGACGAAATTGATTTTCGGAGCGTTGGTTCGGAATCTTTGAAAAGTGTAAAAGCTATGTTAGCTTTTTTAAATTTTGTGACCGTTGGATAGCCACTAGTCAAAAAAGTCAAACTTATGTATCGTTATAAATAGTAGTATGTGGTGGATCCAGTTCGGTTCAATTTAGTGCCCAAGTTGAAAGTGTTTAACTGTTTATGGATGTGAAATGACCCAAATGGGCAAATATAGTTACATCCAATCAATTAGATCACGACATTCGACCAATCGAGACATGTGCATTTCATTACATCTTGTATATGCATCTTGGGCAAATATATGTACATCCAATCAATTATATCACGACATTCGACCAATCAAGTGTTTCGTGTCAAGACACAATGTTTTAAAACCCGACCTGACCCAACTAGCTTAATCGGTTCAACCGAGACTTGAAAGCTTCAACAGGTCGGGTTTATATTTTTCCTATTCACCCAAAACATTAGGATTTGGGAGGATAATCGACGAATAATTGATGGTTGGAATGTTGGGACTTTTGAAGAGAAAGTGCCGGTGAATGCATTGGTGGTGACGGAGTTGATTTCCAGTGAATAAATCGATCGAAAATCGAACAAAATTGACAGTGACAACAACCGGCTTTGCCAACGATTGGCGAGGCTAACGGAGGTGGGGTGAGGTGGATTTTGGTCGGGAGGAAGAAGGGGGTAATTTCTGAGTGATGGGGAGGGTTGTCGATGTCGACATCGATGAGATCTGGTTTGGAATGCCGACGCCGACGTCGGTGAGATCTGACCAAAATCGAACCTATTTTGACTAGATCTTGAGTATGTTTTAAGGGGAATAGGCTCAAAAAACGATTGGGGTTGCATCTGAAGTGTCGCCGCCGCAACCAGTCGTTGACCGATTTGTATTTGAGGTGTGTTTGCTAAATTTCAAACCTATAAAGACTTAACTGTAATTTTTAAGGGTGTATTACTGAATTTTAAAAGTTTTTGTCAACCGATTTAACCGTCGATCAAACCGGTTAAACCAGTCAACCCAAGTCTCGACAACTTTGTCGGGTTTCACCTTGGGTTAGGTTTTAAAACATTGTCAAGACTCGTACATACGCATTTTATTGCATCTTTGTAAATGCAATTAT
>NW_022195281.1:0-47896 GCF_008641045.1 Pistacia vera
ATGAACATTATTACAAAGAGTCAATTCTACAATAATTGATTGGCTCTAGGGCATCTACTCTAACAGAGGTGTAGTTACAAAAGTTATTGTTTTGATTGCAAGTTACAAATGAAGTGGATGAGGAGAATAAAAGAGTCATTACAAAATTGAGGGATCAGATTCAACAACTTCACTGCACTAATCGAATGAATCTTAATGTCTTCCTCGATCATTCAAATGAGCAACAAATCGTGTATGCTTTAACTAAAGAAGAAATTATTGTTGCAATTAGACAAAAAGAGAAAGGAAATAATCTCAAGGATGATAGTACGGAAATACAAAAAGTTTTGTGTCATGAAGCTCTAAACATGCTTCAGAAGCTAAAAATATTTTGGCTTCAACAAGAAGGTGTCTATGCTAGCGAGTTATTACGTACTCGTAAGGTAAAAGATGTGGTAATAACTCTAAAACATACATCATTGTCCCAAACAACTTTAGATAAATATTTTATTTCATTTTAAACCTTTAATGTAACATACATACATATATATATATTTGTAATATACATATAATTATTACTATGTAGAGTCAATTTTCCTTAAGGCGGAAATAAGAAAAATTATAATTTATTACAATGTGAAGTTTATTCTTGTTTATAACTATCCTAAATTGGGACTAAAACTGGTTATGACTATATAGAGTTTATTCCTAGATAGAGTATCACTATAGAGAGGTTTTACTATATTACTCAACTAATTAGGAATTTTGTTTTTCAATTAATATTAAACATTTAATATTAATTAGGGTAATTTAATTTAATACAATTAATACTAATATATTTAATAAATATATTAAATATTAATTTGGTAATTTATTTATTACACAATAAATACACAAAGGCGCCTACCCAAGTAGAATTATCGAATTACCCTTGTCTTTGTGAAAAGATGAAAATTCCCTTTAACCCTTCTTTGATTAAATATACATTCCACAATCAATTATCCTAATGTGTATGACCCGTAGGCTCCCTATCCCGTTGGTAGTGAGCAATATTGTGATTAACCACCAATTAATCGTCTCATTATTCACAGACCAAGATTGGTCTCTAGCAAGGCGTCATAGCCACCCAACAAGTAGAGATCAGCGTAGAACTGATACCTGTCAACCATATGGCTACCGTGCAATCCAATCATTTCATTATACATTATCTCATCAAGGATAAGGTACAGGAATAGTGTCATCCTCAGATCATACCCTTGATATATTTGTTGTCTGGTTATTGAACTAACGATCGGAATTAAATCGGATTTGAGTGACAACTCAATTCCATTGTGGCCACATATCTTAATTTTGATTGAATGAAAACACTCTACTTAACCTAATTTTAGTAGTCTTACATAGGCAACTTAAAACCCTATTCCAACTTGGAATAGGATACTATTATGATCCTTGTTTGGTTTTAATCCTAAACCAAATAAGAATAGTATTAATTAGGTTTCTTAATAGCATTAATATATTAAATATACAGTAAAACCTCACTATAGTCATAATGGTGAGACTAACTAATTTTTTTTTTTTTTTTTTAACTCTGAGGAGGTTATAACTTAATGGAGGTATAGTTACAAAAGCTATTGTTTTGATTTCTTATTTTATAATTCATGTTTTAGTAGTATAGTATTAGGATTTCAATTTATATTTTAATAGTATTAGGATTTCAATTCAGCGCTTCAATTGCCTACTTTTGAAACGGATAGAAGATCTTGTTTTGGAACCAATAAAGATAAGTGTCATTGATGGAACTGTAAATGCAGTTGATGCATGGTCGATTGATGTGAAACCACAGACAATTACCAATGGTTTTAAGCACTGCAAAATTAGGACCCCCAATGTCGATAAATTGCAAATTACAAATGAAGTGAATGAGGAGAATAAAAGAATCATTGCAAAATTGAGGGATCAGATTCAACAACTTCACTACACTAATCGAATGGATCTTAATGTCTTCCTCGATCATTCAAATGAGCAACAAATCGTGTATGCTTTAACTAAAGAAGAAATTATTGTTGCAATTAGACAAAAAGAGAAAGGAAATAATATCAAGGATGATAGTACGGAAATACAAAAAGTTTTATGTCATGAAGCTCTAAACATGCTTCAGAAGCTAAAAATATTTTGGCTTCAACAAGAAGGTATCTATGCTAGCGAGTTATTACGTACTCGTAAGGTAAAAGATGTGGTAACAACTCTAAAACATACATCATTGTCCCAAACAACTTTAGATAAATATTTTATTTCATTTTAAACCTTTAATGAATATTATAGATATATATATATATATATATATATAGTGGTCAATTTCCTTAAGGCGGAAATTAAAAAATTATAATTTATTACAATGTGAAGTTTATTCTTGTTTATAACATCCTAAATTGGGACTAAACTTTATGGTATTAGAGTTTATTCCTAATAGAGTATCTATAGGAGAGTTTTACTATTACTCAAATAATTAGGAATTGTTTTTCAATTAATATTAAACATTAATATTAATTAGGGTTATTAATTTAATACAATTAATAATAATTATTAATAATATATTAAATATTAATTGGTAATTTATTTATTACACAATAAATACACAAAGGCGCTACCCAAGTAGAATTATCGAATTACCCTGTCTTTGTGAAAAGAGAAAATCCTTTAACCTTCTTTGATTAAATATATTCCACAATCAATTATCCTAATGTGTTGACCCGTAGTCCTATATGTTGGTGTGAGCATATGTGATTAACCACAATTAATCGTCTCATTATTCACAGACCAAGGTTGGTCTCAGCAAGGCGTCCTAGCCACCAACAAGTAGAGATCAGCGTAGAACTGATAACTGTCAACCATATGGTACGTGCAATCCAATCATTTCTATATTATCTCACAAGGTAGGTACAAGAATAGTGTCATCCTCAGATATACCCTTGATATATTTGTTGTCTGGTTATTGAACTAACGATCGGAATTAAAAGGATTTGAGTGACAACTCAATTCCATTGTGGCCACAATTTTTGTCGTTGCCCTATAACTAACTGCGTAGTGAGATAACTTCTCAGTAACCAGGAGTGATGAATCTCTGTTGATCCACCATAGCATGATATATTTCATGATGTAGCCGATCACCCACCATACTGATAACCCTAAAAAGATTACGTTAGGCTAATGTCAAACCTCACCACTACACAACGAACCTCGGTGATCTCAAGTCTTAGGATCACATGCACCACCATCTGTAGAGGATTTGTTCTAGACCACTAGGTTTACCATCTCATGGAATCCTCGGTGGGTCATATAGTGGACTTGCATCCATAAGCACCCAAGGTTGCACCAAGTTGTGATCTAACAGCTTTGACATGTGAGACCTGCATACCTTTTAGTAGGGTTGTTCAACTTGTGATAGCCTTACCGTATTATCACCCTTAGTTAAAATATACTAGGGTATAGATGTTTCTAGAATGCCACCATATGTGCTCATAGGGATCTCACAATCAAGATTAAAATGCTTGATCCCCTCATCACCGTTCTACCATCTTAAGAACTATATTTACATACACGAGATACATATTATAATATAAATATTGCCTTATTAATGTTTTTTTTTGGGGGGGGGGGGGGGGGGGGGTGTTGTAAGTCTTTTATATGTTATAAACATGATACATTAGAGTAATTACAATAAATTGATTACCTAGGGTACTACTCTAACACGTCTCTCTTCTTTCTCCCTCTATTTGCATCCCGATCGAGGTATTATGTACCATGTCTCATGGCTGCTAATGAATTTTCAACTCAAATGTCTTTCCGCAATTCTGTAGAACTGGGGAGAGACACATAGTCTTCAGCTTGTAATTCCTTTAGAATATTGGGGATTTACTCCAGGGCAAGGAGTGTTCAGATTGATTCTTGTGCAGCGTTGACACCTTGCTTCTTCTTAGTGAACCATTCCAAGTAGGATTTTGATGATGATTTATGCACTATTTACAAGTGCACTAGTTGTGACAAGTAATATAATTAAGTAGAGTATCATTCCCACGAGGATAGTGTTACTAAGTATCGATTTCTCTAGTTTAAGTTCTAATTGGCAACTATAAATTGGATTGATAGAATTTAAAAACTAAAACAAATAACAACTAATAATGATAAAAATGAAATTAAAGACAAAACCCAAAATCCAAATGAATCAACAACACATGCTAAAAAATGCTAGGGTGGTTGAGTTCACCTAGATACGCTAACCCAATCATAACACCTCTATTACCCAAGTTTAAATTCCTTGATTGAAAATCAAATTACCTAAGTTGTTTGGTACTCCTTCTCAGGTTATACCACCCCACCTATTCCTAGTAACTTTTTGAACCCAAAAATTGAAGTTTAATTGTTCAAGGTCTCTTAAGCTTTGTGGAGTTCTATATAGATTTCATATATCGCGTTAATCTATCCCTAGTTTTCGCTTAATCTGTGGTATTTATCCCAAGAGGCACATATCACAAATCACTTTTCAGTCTCATTGTGAACAACACACATTTGAATGGTGATCAAGCATCCAAAAGTCATTAAGCAAAGAAATAAACACTCAATCATGAAATTAAAACTCAAAGTAAATCAATTCATATAAATTTGAATCATTGTATCAAGGTTACATCAAACCCTAGCTAAACAACTCAGTTCATACTAAAAAACAAAACAAAATAACAAAAACAAGTTGAATCAAGGTTCACCATTGACAAATAAGCAAAAGATGGAGAAATCTTTCTAATTTGAAGACCAAATCTTCAATAATCTTCTCCTTCAAAGAACTGCCTCCCAAATGACGAACCAAGACTCTTTTCCTTTCCTTTTCACATCAATTAATACCCTCTCACTTAAGGATGAAGCCCTAGCAAGTCAAAACGCGTTGTTTTAATTTTTCGCATTTAACACAGTTTTGCCATGGCGAAACTTTTTTCTCTGTCGCAGCGACAATCTTTCAGATCATATTTGAGCACCACAATGTCTGAATCTAGAAAAGTTGTAAATATAATAATTGTATCCTTTTCAATAATGTTTCTCCTTGTTCAAGAATAATGCCAATCCAAGGTCTACAGATCAAGTTATGGCCAAAGTACTGAAGCACGTCCAAAGACATTTTCTTCAATTTGCAACATACTGTTCACAATGTCAAGCCAAGTTTTCACCCTCTTCCAGTTAGAATTAAGAAACACCCAAAACATGAAAGTTGTAGCTCTGCTTCTTAAATTTCCATTACTTCTAAATTTAGGTCATTCCGAGTTGACAAGCTCAAGTTACACAATAAACGCTCAACACCGTCATTTATGCTCAAAATCATCATTTAGGCCTGCAAAGTAAAATTAATAGAATTAAATAGCAATTATGGCCTAAATTGTATGAGAATTACCCTAAATTCTATTGAAATTCAATACAAAATCATTATGAAAAATAGGATTATCATATTTCAACGTCTCGTCCTCTCCTGTTGGATATTGGTAAGATGGTTCAGTGGCATTGAAAATCGTTTGTTCGCCATGAAGTTTTGAAGGAAAGGCACGATGAGCTGCTTTCAAGATTCTATTGAGCATGAGGGGAGTCCTCTAAACCATATTTTTGCTCCTTCAGCCAACGTCATTGCCAAGTATCGACACTTGGCAAGGCTTGAGACCCGATGTAACTCCACCAAATCATTAAAAGAATCCAGCTGATCTTGAGGATCACCCTTCCCATCGAAGGTTGGCATACTCAAGATCTTGAAGGTTACTGGGAAGGGTGCTCGAAGCAACACTTCTGAGAAAAGGGAATCTCCTTGTCCTTCACAATGCTCATCTTGATGAGCTTGGAGGTTGTCGAGGACTTGTTGCAGGTGATCCAGCCGATCAACGACTAGGATTTCAACTATTGAAGCATTTTTCTAATTATCTTGTGATGGTGTTAGTCGCCCTCTTCCCCTCATTTTGTCACATTCATTCATGCGACATCGTTGCGTGAGTTTGTTGTGTGAGTTTGTTGTGTTATAATGACTCAGGCTATATGTAGGGTCTATCAAGAATTGAGAGTTTATCCTTTTCTAGCGTGAGGCACGTGTGTCGTGTTGGTTATGGGCCTCTCTTTGAGAGTTAGCCCTTTCTTGGCGCAAGATGTGACCATCATGCCAGTTATGGGTGTCTCTCCGCAGTTGGCCTTCGTTAGGAGCCTTAAAAAGTTTTGATCTCTCATTTTCCTGTAATGGCGTTCATCAGTTGAGCTGGTGCTTTCAGTTGGAGCGGCAATGTGTGGAGACCAAGGCAAGTTGTCACTTGTCCCCTGGGTGATGTTTTGTTGACTAGGGGCTTGGTGCCTAGATATTATCTATTGCAACATTGCCATCTATTTTTGTAGAGTTTGGACCGCTGTTGTCAATGTCCAAAGGACATTCATTACCTGTGGGTCAGTAGACGAAGAAGCTAAAGTCCCTATCATATTCGGCGGAGTTGTCATGTTTGCTAGTAGGGGAGTTTGAATCTCCTTATTAATGGTGTCTAGGTTGTTGATGCCGACGTTGTTGGTGAGGTTGGCATCAACCCTTCTTTTGGACCTAGTTGTACGAGCCATGTTTCGCAATTCTAAAAACAATGCTCGGTTTACTGGGAAAACTTCAAAAAACTTTGCAAGGGCCCTCTTTTTAGCACCAAATTGTTGATGTAGGAAATCGCACCAACTAGAAGTACACATGTGAATCCGTGGAAGGATCTGTTTGAGATCCTCAGGTTTGAATTTGCACTAATAGAAAAAATAATAACCGAACACAATCACACAGAGCAAAGCAGGAATTTTTAAAGTGGTTCGGATGCTTATCATGCAAATCCTATGTCTACTATTATGGTATTAAGAGTTATTAAGAATAGCGAGCTAAGTTACAAAGAGTTTTCTCAAGGAACCCCTCAAGTTGTCTCTTCGTTCAGCTCCTATACAGACGGATTTCTCTTTATGAGTGTGTTAGGCATAATGGTTCTTGTGTGTGTCCCTAAACAAGCTAGGGGTTGGGTTTATATAATGTAACCATTACAAGTTTGAGTTTAATACAAAGTCAATGAGACAGGTAATTGACTTGATCTTCAGCCCTTGATTTGTGGAGTTTTGATCATGTGATATCTTCTAGCCAAATTAGCATCATCCTTTCCTGATTTATCACACCATCAATTGGAAGTAAAATCAAACATCAAAAGAGCAAGTGATAATCATACGATTATTTTGTTTTCCGATGGATTTTATTAGGAATTTTGAATACTTCTAATTGGATTTTGGCCTAGATTGTTACTAAATTCAATATATTTTATGTTTCAGGCCTAAACGTGCTTTTGGAAAGAAGCAGAGCAATTATGAGCTCGTTGACCTAGTTTTGATCATAATTTAGAAGATTGGAGAAGTTCTAAGGTTGATTGGAAGCAACCTTGAAGCTTGGTCTCATTGGATTTAGGCCTAGTCATCAGGTAACCATGGGATATTGAAATTGATGTAAGGAGATTTTGCCATGGCTTATCTGTTTGCAATTGCGGTTGCAGTTGCAATTGCAACTTGCAATGCTTGTAGCCTTGTTTTTAGATCATGGATGATAGTTATTACCATGCTAATTAGTTGTTCATGATGCTCTATTTTTATATTTTGGTGGAAACAATGAAAATAACTTAAAACAAATTACTGACTATTTAGTTGCTTTAAATATTACTTATTTTTAGGGTTGTCAGCCAAGCCGAGCAGCTTGCGAGCCGACTTGTGATAGTAATTGAGCTGAATTCGATTAGTATTCAAGTTTGCGAGCCAAAGCTGGCTTGCATACAAAGGGTTGATTTAGATGCTTATGGAAACTATGGGGGATTAAAACGTAATTTTAATTACTAAATATTTGTAAAAATGAAAAATCACCCCATTGTTAAAATTAGTAAAACACAATATTCATTGCCATAAATCCCTAAATCCCTAAAACACAAAAATCACCAATTCCATAACTTCTCTTGTCCCTAAATCGTGAGCCAAAGTGGCTTGACCAGAGAGGCGGGAGGTAGAAAGTGTAGGCCTTGTTAGGTGGGAGCTTGAAGCCGCTACGAGCGAGAAGTGAAAGTGAGGAGAGAAGGCGTAGAGCATAGGCCTTGTTGGGTGGGAGCTTGAAGCCGCCGCAAGCAAGAAGTGGAAGTGAAAATGGATTTTTTGTTTGTGTTTGAATAAACACAAACAAACAAACAAAAATGAGAGAAATTACCTTGTATGCATGAGAAAAAGAGAGTAAAGAGTGTGAAAATGAGGAGAGATCTCAACATTGCCGCCATGGCTGAAACAGAAAAATGTGGAAGGAAGTGAAGAAGGAGAAAGTTGAACATTGACAAAGCCCCAACTATAGTAATGCTTTTAGAGAGAAAGAGAGAGAGGGGGGGAGGGGGGGCAGGGTTAGTGAAAATAAAGAAAGTTGAAATTATGAAGTAAGGTAAATAATGAATTCAGACTTTAGTACATAATATAATGCGTAAGTAAAGAAAAATTACCCCTTTCTCAGAGTAAAATCTGTGAAAATGAGGCTTCTTTTTTCAACGTAATTGGGGGGGGGGGGGGGGGGGGGGGGGGGGGGGGGGGGGGGGGGGGCGGTGTTGATAATTGGAAAGAGAGAAAAGAAGGGGGAACGACAAGTTCCCACCTAAGGTTTGGCCTAATGATAAGTTCCCACCCGAAAAGTTTCAAAACGATAGTTTCCCACCCATCCATCCAATTTTTCCGTTAATTCCAACTACAGAATGATAGAATAGTAAATTCAGTTTATTTTAATTTTTTTCTTCTAAATTTTTTTGATTTTTTTAGAAAACCTGCCACTGACCACTATCCCGTCCTCTTCCATAACCTCTCAGTAACCACCACAAGCAACTCTACCATTTCAGGGACATAGGTCTTTAGAGCATCAAAAGTGTACCCCATCTGCTCCCGAGACACAGAGGCTGATATGTTACCTCTAATTGCCTCTACTTCCATCACAATGCGCAAATGGCTCCGGTTTTTAGTGCTCTTGAATGTCATTTTCTTCAGCAAGAGGGAGGGGGGAGGGGGTGTTGAGAATTGGAAAGAGAGAAAAGAAGGGCAAACGACAAGTTCCCACCCAAGGTACAATAACAAATCATAATCCATATGTCTTCAAGTGGACTTGTGTAATGACTTCTTTCTAATAGTATATTTTATAACATATACTATGAAAACATACATAATTAGCATATGAAAATAGTTTGGCCCAAATTTTTCTTTACATACAAAATATAATTCTTGACATATATCAAAATAACAAGTACAAAAACTTAGCAACGGTGGACAATAATGCCAATTCTCTCCGCTTGTTGACATCCTTCTGACCGCTGATCATCTATTTCCTGCAAAAACATGGAAAAACAATGAGGTGAGCATAAAAATGCTCAGTAAGTAAATCCCTTAACTTTTCTTCTTCTTTGATTCTTTCCTTACTTAATTCTCTTCTTCTTTCTTTCTCTGTTTCTAATTCTCACTGTTCTTTTCTTTCTTTCTAATTCTCTCTGTTTCTTTCTTTCTTTATGTTCTTTCTTTCTTACTCTTTCTATTCTTTCTCTTCTTCTACGCTTATTTCTTTACTCACCATAAATAAAAATTCATGGGAATATGCATAAATGAATGCATATGCAATAATGCATAAAAATGCATTTTATTTCTTCTTCTATTTCTTTCTTTCTTTTCTATTTTTTTTTTCTTTCTATGCTTTCTTTCTCTTCTTGTCTGCTTGCCCAAGCTTTCTTTTTTTCTTGTTTTTTCCTTTCTTTTCTTGCTGTTCAAGCTTTCTCATTCTTTCTTATATTCTTTTCTTTCTTTTCTTTTTTATTCTTATTTTTTTCTTGCCGATCGAACTCGGTTGATGTATGGATTCGGAACCTTGGCGTGTGGGTGAGTACAGTCCTCATCACAGCACTCTTGCGGACCGTACAAATTCTTCTTTCTTCTTAGGCCACTCAATTAAGGTGAGTGCATGTAGGAATTCTTGGGTACAACCCTCATCCACATACACTCTTACGGATCATACAATTCTTCTTCTTCTATGCCACTCAATTAAGGTGACGTGTATGTGAGAATTTCTTCTTAACACTCACGGTTCCCATCACACCAACCTATTTTAGTTTCTACACATACACAAATATATGCATATGGATGGCTCATGTTAAATTTCTTACTTAAATGCATTATGAAAGCACATATACAATGTTGCATAAAATAAGGTTTCTACTCAACTCATACTTTCTTAGGCATTTCATCAAACAATACTTGTGCATAAACAAACCCTAATGTAATTATCATTCTATTTGTTTTTAAACCATCCCAAAATTGAGAGAAAAAACTTCTGTAACATCACAAAACTACACGGCAAAAAACACTCCCAAAGTTTCCCAATTCTTTCCAATCACCATCATCACAAACCATCACAATACACTCCTCATATTTCAAGTATATCTAACAACAAGCATAACTAATTATCATCTCACTCAATTTCTCAATAATCAAACATATTCATATTTAAAAGAAATCGCTACTCACTGATTTTCTAAACTTTAACTTGAGTTGGATTTTGAGTGGAATTTACTTACCTTATGTGAGTAGTCTCTACTAAGCTCTCTACTTGTGGATTCAAATCTTCTCTTCACCTAAGCATAAACTCCATAAGAACTCAACTTTTACACAAATAAAACATAGATAAAGAGCAAGAATCCTTACCTCTTGAAGCCTAAATCAAAACCCATGAAAAACCACTCAAAAGCCCTCAAAATCTTGGAGGATTGAATGAAAATTTGAGAGAAAATGGGGGGGATGTGGCGGTGGAATGAAGAAAATAAGGGTTCAAACCCTTAACACTTTAGTTTATAAACACACTTTCCCTTTGCCCTTACTCTTTTTGAAAATTTCATCTATGTCCCTAGTCAATTACCATAATGCCCTCATTTTAATGCATTCTATATGAAATCTATCTTTTCACTCTCCACTTTTTCAACTAATTTTGAGTGAAAAGACATTTTACCCTTAATGTAAGTTTAAGGCATTTTCTTCATATCTTTTAAAATCACTTTAACAAAAATTACTAAGGGCTATAAAAACATAAATTAAATCATGCACCTCCATGTGGGCGTTACAACTTGCACGAGCCATGTGCCAAATTGCTGGAAGTCCACCATTTACAACACTCTCCCACTCCCTTGAACATCCACCATTATAGATAATTGCATTTAACCTTACTTAAAAAAAAAAAAATCCATTGGGACCAAAGAAAAAAAAAAACTAAGTCAAAAAATACAATTTTATAATAAAACTGTAAAGTGGTGTTGGACGTGCTTCATATTGCCTCATTAAAAACCTTGCCAGGAGAACCTAGTGGGACAAAGCCTGGTCAAGAAAAAAAAAGTATAGTAAACATATGTCCAGTACAATATTCACTTCCAATCTCACCCTAATCGATACTCCCCTTGATCAATGCTCCTCATAATGGCAAAATTAACATAGTTACTTATTAAGCTGCCACATACCGATGTCATATACTAACTTTTCAAATTTTGATGTCGGTAAGGTCTTAGTGAATAAATATGCAAGATTATAGCTGAAGCGTATTTGTTTGACATTAATCTCTTGACTCTACTGGAGTTCGTGAATGTAAAGGAACTTCAATGAAATATGTTTAGCTTGTCTTCTTTGATATATCCTTCTTTGACTTGAGCAATACATGCTACATTGTCTTTATTTATAATTGTAGGAGTATCTGAGGTGTTAAAGTAGATGCCCTAGAGCCAATCAATTATTGTAGAATTGACTCATTGTAATAATGTTCATTGATCAATAAAAGGCGTTTTATACTATATCGCGTAAATCATCATTATATGTATTAGTATATGTCCTTAGAATGGTAGAACCGTGATGAGGGTATCAAGTGTTTCAAATCTTGATAGTGAGAACCCTATGAGCACATAAGATGGTCATCCTAGAAACGTCCGTAGCCCTAGTATTATTTTGAAGGAAAAGGCACAGATAATACGGTAAGGCTATCATAGTGTTGAACGACCCTGTCGAAAGGCAGTGACTGGTCTCACTTGTCAAGGTTGTTTGGTGACAACCTTGTGCAACATATGGGTGTTTGTTGTAGGCAAGTTCACTGGACTGACCCACCAGAGGATTCCATATGGATGGTAACCCCAATGTCTATGGAACAAATCCTCTAACGAATGGTGGTGCATGTGATCCTTAGACTTGAGATCACCGGAACGCCTTGTGCACTGATTGGTGTAGTTTGACACTAGCCTAACGCAGTTCTATTCAAAGTTGTCAATATGGTGGTGATTGATTGCATTAAGGAGTGTATCAAGACTATGGTGGATAGACAGAGGATTCATCACTCCCAAGTACGGGAGAAGTTATCTCACGGCGCAATTCAGTAAATGGCAATGACACTAAAATTGTGGTCACAGTGGGATTGAGTTGTTGCTCTATCCAGTTTATAATACAGGTCATTAGTCTAGTAACTGAATACACAATATCGAGAGTAACCGAAGGTTGACACTATTTCTATGTATCGGTCTTGTCGAGATAACACAATATCGAGAGTAACCATATCGTTGACAGGTAGTTGCTTCGCTGAATCCAAATCTATCGGGTAGCCATGATGCCCTACTAGGGCCAATCTTGGTCTGTGTGTAGTGAGACGATTAATTGATGTTAATCACGATACTACACACTACTGGTATGATAAGGAGCCTACAGGTCACACACATAGAAGATAATTTAAGAACCAGTTTAGAAGAAGGGCATTTTCATCTTTTTAGGTGAAATGATATTTTGGTAATTTCACAGTGCAATTAAATTTGTTGAGGTCGTAGCCTTTATTTAATTTGATATTAAAATTAAATAAGTGAGATTACATTTAAATATGTGTTCGCATATATTTAAATAAATTATCATTATTGTTAAATGTTAATATATATATTTATTGTAAATATATATTAATTGAATTTAATTGAGATAATGATAAATTAAAATTAAAATATCTTAAAGGGGATGTTTGGATACAAGCAGTGTTTGGGTTGGAGCCCAAACCCATTCCATGATGGAATAGGTTATAGTGTGCACTTATAAGTGAAATAAATTAATTCTCTCATTCATTTCATTGAAAGAAAAATTCCAGCCCCTTTAAACACTCTCCACACCAGTTTTGCTTTTTGCTAAAATCAAATACACTTTGTTTTCTACTTGGTTCTTAAAGGCTAAAGAGGATCTAGAAAATCCCTATTTAGTTCCTTGAGGTTATCTGTGTGTGGACTACACCGGTTCGATCCTACACTTGGGTCAGTAGTGAAATATGCTTAGAGACAAGTTGGAGGAGCCTCCAAATGTGCGTATGATTTCTTAAACTCTAAACTAAAATCTGCATATTCCTATTTAATATATATAAACTGTAAATTTGTACCTAGATCTTGGTTCTAAGGAACGATCCATCTTGTAAATGTTTTGTTTTTCCGCTGCATTAGTGGATCGTTTACTAACATGAGGTACATGGTAACTTACATGTATTCTTGATATGATGGATGACAGATCTGACCCATATGCACTCTCAACTTGCTTCATGAAACGCAAGAATCTCAAAATAATTAGAAGAAGTAGCAACCAATGTTTGTTTTGTAGAGCTCCATGATATTGTAGTGTCATTGTCAATAGAAACATATCCCGTCTACAAGCGAGTTTTGTGGGGATAAAAAAGATACCTAGCATCTGTATAGCCAACTAATTTAGGATCACTAACAATTTTCTTTGGATAAAATAATCTCAAGTCTTTTGAATCCTTTTGAACTCTCATCTGTTTTGATGTGCCAAAACTAATCAAAAGGGTGTTTAAGGACTAACAAATGTGCAAAGTTATGATATAAGTCATAACCAAAATGAAAATGCAATTTTCTAGGTGGAACGACTATTCACATAGATTGAACGTTTGTTCCAATCAATTATTGTTGAAGAAAAACTCCCAATCAAGCTGTTCCAAGTTGGAATGACATCATTCCATGATGTCGTTCATCATTTTGCCAAAATAAAGCAACCTTCTAGTCAAGTCGTTCCAAGCCAAACAACCGTCCAGTCAGCCTATTCTGAACATATTTGAAGACTTAGACAAAAAGGCTGAAATACCCATCTAAAGAAGGAATGACCAAACTGAAGTTCTTCAAGACCGTTCCACATGAACGACGTAGTTCCACCACATCATTCATCATCCTAGAATCCTGACACAATTTTGCGATCTAAAGAGGAATGCATGTCTCATAAGAGGAATGTTTGTTCCACATCAAGTCAAGAATTTGGACTTAGAAGATTTGAGCTCAAGTCAAGGTTTTTGAAAAAGCAAAGAGTTAGACTTGAACGACCTTGAAAAACACTCGTTCCCAGAGTTCATCAAGCCATTCCAAGAAGGAATGACACCATTCCAAGAAGTCGTTCATCGTTCTGGAATTTTCTAAACTTCAAAGAATCCAAGATGGAATGATCGTTCCTAAGAAGGAATACTCGTTTGTGATAGGGGAAAAACCATTCCAAATGCTAAATTTGAACAAAAAGTGACCGTTAGTGTCAGGAACTACCGTTCGTGATAATGGAACAACAATTCCTCTAAGTTCTATAGTTTTGCAGAAAGCTATAATAGTGCATTAAATGAAGCAAAGATTCTAATTTATTTCAAGGGTTGGTGAAGACATAAATAAAGAGAGTTATGGGAAGAGAAAGAGAAAGAGAGAGAGAATAGTGCAACAATCAATAATCATTATTGCAAACCCTAGAGCTAAATCCAAAACATAATTTACTCTCTCATTTGTACTCAAACTCATATCCTTGGTAGAGGTGGCAATGGGTCGTGTTGGCATAGCCCACAAATCTAAAAAATAAAAAAAATTCAAATGTAGCCGTTGCAACGACTATATTCAACGGCTACAATTGTAGCCGTTGGGACTTGGGTGGGCTGGCTTATATAAGTGCCCCCGCGCACCCCCCTCCCCTTGGTCTCCATCTCCCTCTCAAATCTCATCTCAATTCTCACATATTCTTCAATTATTAAACTCTCATATTTTTCAATTATTATTAGTTAATTAATTTCTTTCATCAAATCAAATTTATTTCAAATTGGATCCAAATTGAAATGGATTTAATCCTTTCGAGTATTTTGATGATGAGGGAAATCCATTGCTTAATGGATTATCAAATGAAGATCCATAGCCCCTAGAAAAGAAAAGAAAGCAAAAAATCTAAGGTTTGGGAGAATTTCAGTCAAATACAATAAAAAGTTTCTGGTGAAATTGTTTGATGTGTAGTGTACAATTATTGTGGTTCTACTTTTTCATGTGTGAGTTCGGGTGGCACCGGGCATCTCAAAAGGCATACAAAAGATCATTGCAAACATGCACCAGCTCATTTAGGAAGGCAAAAACAAATTGTTTTCAAAAAGGTAACATCGTCAGTATGTATTCATCTGCTAATCTATCTCCATCTAATTTTGCAATGGGTGAAATTTCTAATTTCACATATAGTCAACAAAACATGAGAGACTATATGGCCGGGTACATTGTCGCAACCGATTAGCCTTTTTCATTTGGTGATATATTATTTTAGAATGGTTTATGCAAAGTAGTGTACAACTTGTTTTTAGAAGAGTTTCTAGAAACACTTTAAGATATGATATTATTAGAAATTACAAACAAATGAAATTAAATATTATAAAGGAACTTAGGAAATTTAATGGAGTTATTTCATTTACTTCTGATTTATGGACGTCTAATAATCAAGATTTATGATATATTTGTGCAACTAGTCATTATATAAATTCAAATTGGCAACTAGAAAAGAAAATTCTTGCATTTTGTGTTTTAGAATATTCACATACTAGCAACACAATTTATGAAGAATTAACTACAATCTTTAGTGATTATGAAATAAAAGATAAAATTTTCTCTATCACATTTGATAATGCAACAACAAATGATAAAGTTATTGAGTTAATGTTACATTGTAATAATTTACCTTATGAAGGTAAATTATTTCATATTAGATGTGTGTGTTATATAATAAATTTGATTGCACAAGATGGATTAAAATTAGTTCAAACTGAAATCTCTCTCATTAGGCATGCAATTACTTTTATTCCATCATCTCCTTCACCTTTACAACATTATCATAGGCTGTGTAAAAAAATGAAATGAAAAAAGAGAAAATTGAAAGCTGATGTAAAACCTCGTTGGAACTGTACATATTTAATGTTAAAGTCTTGTGAAGGTTATAAAAATGCTATTACACAATTTTATGATACAAAACAAAAGGATCATTTATTGGATCAATATCATTGGAATATTGCATTTTCCTTAATGAATATTTTAGAACCTTTAAATAATGCTACTAATCAGTGTTCTGGTTATTATTATCCTATAGCTTGCTTAGCCTTATATTGTATAATGGAAATTAGTTTTATTTTTAAGGAATATAGAATGAATGAAAATTTTGGACATATTGCAAAAGCAATGGAAGAAAAATTTAGAAAATATTAGGAAAAACCACCTATACTATTTGTATTAGCTACTGTAAGGGATCCTAGGACAAAATTATTAGGAGTAACTAATTTGTTAGAAGTTATTTTGGAAAATCTAGAGGTCCCTTTAGCATTAAAAATAGAAGACTTTAAGGAATCATTACTTGAAATGTATTCAATTTATGGAGTCAAATATGGAAACACTACAAATACGTCATAGCTGGTAGATTCAAGTTCAAGTTCCTCTAGAGGTAGACAACGTCTGTTCTCTATCCTCACTAAAGGTAAATAACCGATAGGTTCAAGCTCTTCATTTGGTGAATTTACAAATTATTTAAACATTGATCACTTGTTTGAAATTATGAGTGAAAATGATCAATTTGATATTCTTGCTTGGTGAAAAGCACATGAAAAAACTTATCTTGTACTTTCCGCCATGACACGTGATTTACTAACGCCTCCAGTTTCTACTATAGCATCTGAATCAATTTTTAGTGCAGGTGGACATGTATTAGACGATAGAAGATCAAGTTTACATCCAAGTGTTGTTGAAGCTATTATGTGCATGAAAGGTTGGGTGACGGTAGATTTCAAGATACAAAATTGTGTTGCTAATGATATATTAGAAGGTTTCAAAAATTTAGATATATATGGATGAAAGTGAAAATGTATGATACTTGTACATGTAACATATAAGTTTATTTTTCCATGCATAGCATAGGTTTCTTCTATTTTGTTATTTTAATTTCATCGTGTAACCACAATATTCTTCCTCCATAAGTGAAGCATTAATAAAATTGCCAACCTCATTTTTTAGAAAATATAATTATATTTTAAACTTATCTAATTTACACTAAAATTTATTAACAACTTATTTTTAAATAAAGAGGTAAAATAACTAATAAACATTTCGAAAAATATAAATAACACAAATCTTTAACCTAAAAACATAAATACATAATAAAAAAAAGCTTTAAACATTTTGAAAAATCAAGAATACTTTCAAAAAAACCATTACAAAAACCAAAACAAAAAGAAACTAAAATCTAAAGCTATTTGTCAAGCTCAATTTTTTCAGATTTGTATTGATTTTTTATTTTATTTTATTTTTACAAAGTAAGTTTTTCAATTTTTAAATCCTTTTAGGGGATGTTTGGTTAGGGGTTATCTCTCATTACTCTAGTAATGTTACTAACATTATCATGTTTGACTGTTAAATAATATAAGATTCCGGTAATTATCCAATACAATAGTAATCATTGTTGGTTATATAGGTGGTGATCTGAATGCCACCATTTTCTTAGGTATTCTGAGATTACTTGGTAATCTTAATTTTATTACAGTTTTATCCCTAGCTATTAAAATTTTTGGATAATAATACATTTGTTTTGAAAACAATTTACAAGAATATTCATGAAATATTTTATCCTTATATACAATATTTTTAGGACATTATTACCCTTGCACATACACCGAATTACCCAAGACAAATGGTTGAATCTAGCCACCACCAACGATGGCCGACCGTCGGCCATTGCCCACCACTGCTGCATGTCGATAGCCGTGTCAGAACGACACACGACTGGTCGAATCTGGCCGGCCATGTGTTGTTCAAGCCATTATAGGTCACAGCTAGCGATGGTGGTTGGCGATCGGCAGTGGCTTGGGTGGATAAAGGTGATTTTGTTAAAATTTAAACTTTTATTGTTGTTAGAGTGTTTTATCAAAATATCAAATATAGGGGTTAAAAAATAATTCAACCAATGATAATAATATTAAAAAAGAAGGATAATTTAATAATCTACATAATATATTTATCAATTTATTCCTCTCAACTAAACATATTAAGATATCTATTAATTTATTCTAATTTAACTAAATTATAGATAATTTATATTCTTATTAATACAATATTCTCAATAATATATAATATTCCACCATCGATAGATACCCTTGTCGTTAAATATTGTGAGATTTATTTTATTTTTTTATTTTTAAGAGTAGACCGACGCTGCTTCTAACAGTTTGAGTTGAATGTTAATGGCGGTGGCTTGAGACTCAGCTTCATCAACAACTGAGAGTGGTATCATTATTTTCCCATCAATCAAAAGAAATGTTTCCAAAGTTGTTAATGAGGCAACTACGATTTCTGAGAAACAGACCTCTTCTCAATCTCAGATTTTTGTCTGATACTTCAACAACGCCTTCCCAATCTTGTAATTCCACAATTACCCCCAATAAACTCCACAACCACTCACCTTCCTCCTCTTTAAATTATCTCGAACTCGCTAAATTTTCCGCCATTGCTGACACCTGGTTCGTTTTTGAAGTTTTTTCTTCTTATTCTTTTCAATTACTACATTTTTAACTTATCGTTTGTATTATTATGTTATGATTAGGTGGGATTATCAAGGACCCTTTAACCATTGCAGCCATGAAAACTACCAGACTTGCTTTCATTCGCTCCACTCTTTGTCGACATTTCAGGTATCTTTATTTCAATTTTTTTTTTTTTTTTTTTTTTTTTTTTTTTTTTTTTTTTTTTGGGTGGGTAAATACATTTGTCCAATTTGTTGCATTTTAAATATTCTTAGCATGTTGAATTTAAAAAACCTGTTCTTTAGTGATTTGTGAGCTTAACATTGAGCCTTTTTGTTTATTCACTTAGATTGGGGAGGGTTTGGGGTTAAATTTATGCTATCGGTATTGATTTTTGAGTTGTCCATAACTTATCTTGTATAGATCTTTTCATAACCCTCTAGTTGTATTTTAAATTTTGTGGACAACTTTGTTCTCTCTTTTGTAATTTTTTTTTTAATCAATGATGTCATAGTTTTTCCTTAAAAAAGGGTGTATGCGTTGGAATTTGAATGGAACTCAATGCATTAGGAATTCATACTATCTGCCTCATGAGTTAGTATAGTATATATATTTTTACGTATAGCTTGCCATTGATATTGTTATTATCAAGGCCCTTTTTATTTTCGTATCCATTACGCCACAAGGAATGAGCAAATAATTATGGAGTGGCGATTTTGGTGTATCGTCTAAGGACTTAGTATGAATGCTAGGGCCTCTGTTTGATACCCTTAATTTAGCGTTGCTTATATTTGTTAGATTTAGCTGAAATTTCTATTCTTGCCTTTGGATTTTTATTTTTTTTGCTTGTTTCAGAAAAGATCCTTACTCCGCTAGGCCTTTTGAAGGACTAAGTTTTGTTGATGTTGGTTGTGGAGGTGGAATTCTTTCAGAGGTATATAATGTTTCTTCTTTTTTGTTTTGAGCAATGCTCTAAAATCTTATTAATCTATTCTGCAGCTTTTCTTGTCCTCAATCACCATCTCTCCTATGAAGGTTTTCATGTATAGAATTAGCTTGTATAAAAGGAAGAAAGAACACTGTGGTGATTATATGTAATAGTAATACCTTTCATGCTTGCATTTGAGCTTTTTAATACTTAAGCTTGATGAGATGTAGCAGCTATATGAGAGAAATCTAGTTTACTTAACTTCAATGTTGGACCAACTTGGATATTGTGAGACTTCACCATTGCTTTTAAGAGAATTATTTGGGCAAGTTAAAATTATTCATTAGAAATGGCATTGTGGGTGATAGCTATTTCAAAGTCACTTGTGATGGCATAACTAATCAGGGATGAATCTTGCTTAAAACAAAGAAATAGGGGATTTGGGATAAGTGTTTGCTACCTTAATCCGTACACCCAATCGGCTAACAGTGGACCCCAAAAAGACTGTCCATAGATGTTTTGCATTGTAAAATTACTGATTGTGTTCTATGAAGAGATTTTCGACCCTTCCAATGGCAGGTAGCTTAGCATGGGTCATTTCTTATGATGAGTTATATTACTGGCAATATCAGCTGGTAACTGAATGACAACTGGTTGATAGCATCATATCACAACGGCATGTAGAGATATTATTCTATTATTAATCGACATCTTGATGTTTTACTTTCTTTGGTAATTGATGTTCATTGTATCGTAAAATGGTTTTTATTAAGAGTGGTCTTTAGCTGTTAATTCTTTTCTTTTTCTTCTTCAGCCTTTGGCAAGAATGGGAGCTACTGTAACTGGCATTGATGCTGTGGAGAAAAATGTCAAGATTGCCCGTGTTCATGCTGTATGGTCATTTCTTATTTATACCTTGCTAAATTACTGTCATTGAATTTTATATTTAATATATCTAACTTTTGGAATTTAATTATTAATTTTTGGTGATGAATGTGATACACATTGTTGCTGCAGGAAATAATTCTCGAGCTCCAATTTGTAATTATCATTATTGAAGTTCTGCTTCTAATTTGATTAAAATGAATTATGTTTCTGTAGCATTATCATATTAACTGGCAAGGTTAATATTTGAAATTATATAGTATATTCACTCTTTATGCAGATTATACTTTAGATCTTAATTAGGATATTTATTGCACAGGACCTGGATCCAGAGACTTCGACTATTGAATACTGTTGCACAACAGCTGGTATTTTGCTTCTCTGTTCTCAAACTTTTACATATTTCTTAGTGGATGGTGAAATCCTTGGTGTGTAAAACTTAGTACAAGGATGCCCCTTCATTTTGTTCATTTGCTTCCTCTGATATCATGATCTGGTATAGTTTTTATGAGTAGTGAATACCATTAAAACTGGAAAACGCTAGCCTTTTTCTTGGCACATTTAGGCTGGAGTCCAGTACTTTGGGGGAAATTTTACTAAAAAGCCAAGTTATGCGATGCTTTAGAGATTGCTTCAAATCTATCAGTAGTGCCCTTGAAGTTAATGGTTCACCAAGTGTAAAATATAGTCGAAGTATTCATCGTGAAATTAAATCAGAAGCTCGATTGAGTATCATATTGGTATATGCTTTCTGCTAGAGTTGAAATGCTGTTATACATCTTTTAATGACATGGATATTGCTTGGATTAGAAATTGATTGAATCTGATCTTTGACATTAAACTAGGTTACGAGGTTTTTGTTATTTCTTCATTTCATGTTTTTTATGGGCCATTTGTTCGTTTTTATATTTACAATGTGTACACAATCTAATGAACAGAAAAGCTTTTAGAGGAACAGAGGAAGTTTGATGCTGTGATTGCTTTAGAGGTGCTCTCTCTCTCGCTGTCTCCGTATTTGTTTTCCGGAATTTGCACACATACACTTTGTGAATCACTAACAGTCAATTGTTCCATGCATTCCCATCTTTTGTAGGTGATGTTTGCTTTATCAAAATGAAATGATATAGGGAAAAAAATGGAATAAAAATGAAAATCGAATAATGGTGCCCATGTTTGGTTATAACAAGAAATCATGAATGAAATGGAATTCATTATAAGGTGTTTGGCTAACCTTACCCTCAAATTTAAAATATTTAGTAAAAAACATAAATAGAAAATAAATGTTTGTATCGATGTAATAATCTTTTAATTTGTCATTATTTTATTGATAGTGTAAAATGATACACATGGTAATATAAAAATAATTTTTTACATTAATAGTAGAAAAAAAAATATAGTGATATTATTACTTGTTAAATGTATAAAAGATTACTTATTCAAATATATATTGTAGTAGTAATTTTGCAAAAACAATAAGGCTCTGTTTGGTTCATTATTGGGTAGTTTTTAGAATAATCTTTTGAAAAAAGTTAAATTGGGTGGGTATTATGAGGTAGAATTTTGAAAATTAACATAAATACTCCTATGTTTATTTATTTACTAAACACCTCTATAATAAAATGTTCAAAGTTAACAAAAATACCCCCAATCCACTCATAAATACGGACAGCTGGCCACCACTGTTGGAGGGTGGCTGGAGTTGCCTTATCGGCGCATGACTGGCTCGATCTTGTCGGTCGTGAGTTGACATGACCTTTTCCGGCCAGATCTGGTCGCATCGATATCTTGGCCGTTGTTGACGACTGTCTACGGCCAGATCTTTGGTCGTAGATCTAGCATTTTTCGGCTAGATCCAACGTGGATCTGGCCGAAAAGGGTTAGATCGGCGCACTATCGGCTAGATTCAGTCGGTAGTGCGCCATTACACTAGATTCCGGCCAGTTTTCGGCAGCGGTGACTGAAATCTGGTAAATTTGGGTTATTGGGGTGTTTTTGTCAATTTTAAAAAAAAAATTTGGGGTTTATTTAGTTAAATTAACAAATTTAGGGGGATTAAAGGAAATTGAATAATTCAGAAAATTATTTTGAAAATAGGCGAAATAAAGTTAACTTTTTTGGAAAACTTTTGGGAAATAGTTTTCCCAATATGTGAACCAAACGGAGCCTAAAAGATTTTATGGTAAAGCTTTTTGATCAATGGCTTGCCATTGCACTTCCCGACGACATTGCCCGGTTGAGATTAGAAACTATAGATTTACAAATGTGTACCAGTTCTTGTGATAAAAGATTTCACCGTTAGGTCACAAATGGCGGGAAAACATACCATGATTGTCAAAGAATTGTTTTGTGCAATCAACTTTCTACCGTTTTATTATGAGCTGGTGGTGTTGGAGGACATGTGATGTTTGGCATAGCTCTCAACATTGGTACGGTAAACTTAACATTTAAATTTTAAATAAACATCGATTATAATTATTTAATTATTATTTTTTTAATTGTGTTATAAATTATCTTTTATCTAATTGTGGAATATATATATTTTTTTATATTTTATTAAGGATGAAATTAGGATTTCATACCTTAATTAGGGATGGAATGGGGATTCTTGCCCTTTAATAATGTCCATTCCTTATAAATCAATAAATTGGGGTTGTTGATTTAAAGGGCAAAATTTTTTATTATATTTCTAATTGGAATAGGAAATTCTCATTTAAATCCTTTAATAAAATATTTGCTTTATTAGATAAGAAGCATTTTAGTATATAATAAAATATACTTTAAGTAAATATATATAAAAATTAAAAATTGAACTTTACTGTTTCAGCATCGGCAGCCACCCTAGAAATCATACATCCTTCAATACAACTAGCACGT
This sequence comes from Pistacia vera, assembly GCF_008641045.1. Lineage (NCBI taxonomy): Eukaryota > Viridiplantae > Streptophyta > Magnoliopsida > Sapindales > Anacardiaceae > Pistacia > Pistacia vera. The sequence continues at coordinate 23,586 of NW_022195281.1, forward strand.
GAAAGATGAATTAAGCTGATCTATTCATTTAGCTATAATGAAGTTTTTAATTCCCCAATAGACAATAAAGTGGTACAAAGGTGAGTATGAATTGAGAACTGCTTCTGGATATGGCATTTTATAAATTTCACAAGGTTTTGGTCATCATGTCCTTTTATATGCCTCTTAAACCGTTGAAGAAAATATATCATCGGTATCAACCTTGAGCTGACCTGGGTCATCAACATATGTGCTTTGATTCAGGTTGCTTTCAGCCTGATGCTGCTTGAGTTGCTTCACTGAATCCAGAAGCCCACAGGGGATATTGGTAGTATATAGCTTCAAATTTCAACTTTTACCCCAACATAATAATGCAAGAAACCTCCTGTGACATTAATAAGGAGTTTCTCTAATGATCTAAGAAATAAGCAACTAGATACTTGTCATCTTGAGAATTTAGGTTACTCTTTGATTTGCTTTTGTTCATACACTTGTCAAGTCCGTGGAACTGTTTGTGATTTGAAGCCAATTTGTTTATACGCTGATCATTTTCACTGAAGGTAATTGAGCACGTGGCAGATCCTGCTGAATTCTGCAAGTCTTTGGCATCATTAACTGTCCCAAATGGAGCCACTGTGATTTCAACAATTAACCGTTCTATTAGAGCATATGCAGCTGCCATTGTTGCAGCAGAATACATCCTCCACTGGGTATTACTCTTTTACTCATTTAAGCCATAAGTATCTTTGGTTGTTTTTATCAAGTGTGCATGTTGTCAACCCTAAACTTATTTATGCTTTATCAGAATTGTCTTTAAGTTTCCATCTGAAAATGGATCACATCTAATGTTGCATTTTAATAACATTGTGATACTGGCGGGTCAGTCATAGTTTGCTAAATTGTAGGTATACATGTGATTTTGACAGCTTCCTAAAGGTACACATCAGTGGTCGAGTTTTCTTACTCCAGAAGAGCTAGTACTAATACTAAAACGAGCATCGATCAATGTAAGCGAAATGCATATTGTCTTGGCTACAAATGTGCTTCCAGATTGTATATGTTATAATGTTACGAGTTTGAATACTACAGGTGAAAGAGATGGCAGGATTTGAGTACAACCCCTTAACAGGAAGATGGTCTTTATCTGATGATATTAGTGTAAACTTCATTGCTTTTGGCACCAAAATCCCTCGGTAAAAATTGTTCTTGTGTAAATCTTTTGATGCATAACCCAATAAATAAATTTCCAAATAAGTATGTTGATCCTGTATACATTGAAAATTTTTAGTATTCTATTATCACTCACAGTGACAAGGTTCAGGATATTATATTGATTTTTGTATGGATTTTGTGAAAGTTGAAATGATATTGCAACTTGTTATTGTAGGGTTCTTTTTTTTGGTATGGTTTATTTAAGTAGAGATTATTGAAAAAAAGCTTATCAGAAAAATGTAGTTTTTATGAAAAATTTGTTAATTGGTTAGTTAAAAAAAAAAAAAAAAAGTGAAAAAGGTTTGTAGCGTTATTCATAAAACTGACTTTATTATATCAAAATAGATCAAGTCATATATTTATAAAATAGAATCACGATTTTTTTTTTATATTTCAATATTTTAATATGCTAAAAAAAGGTTCATATTGTAAAATAATTGATTTAAAATCTCAAAATCATTTTCAAGTACAAATTGGCTTACATATTGTACTGTACAATCAAACAGTGAATTTTTTTTTTCAAAATTGATCAAGTCATCGATTAATTTGAAACTATTGATCAGGTAAGAGCTTCAGTGATCACTTTTATTAGGGGTCATTTGAACTCGAATTCGAGAGACTATGTAAACTTAGATTCTTTTTTACTTTTTTACTATCAGACCATCTAATGGTAGTTTAAAAAAAAAAAAAAAAAATCATTTAAGTATTTCTATTTTATGATAAATTTGATTTTTCTTATTAAATATGTTACAAACTTTAATTACAAATCTTAAAGATAAAACTTATTGGCTTCATCAACTTCATATGTACTATGTATAATGTGTATAAATCTATTTAAATGATTGTATCGATAATACTCAAATTTGGGATGTTTTAGGATGAGTAAAATTACTTTTATTATATTTTAGGTTATGTTATCCATACAAAATTAAAACTTAAATTCATTGATTTGACAAGTTATTTCACTTTTATCTCATTTTATAACGAAAAAGATTTTGCCAAATTAAGTATCATGTCGTTAAAATTCTGATTTTGTATACATAATAATTATTGTTATATTTTGTCACAAACAGGTAATACGAATTGAATGAAATTATTTGAAAAACTTTGGGTCCGTTTGTTNAATCATTTTTAAGTACAAATTGGCTTACATATTGTACTGTACAATCAAACAGCGAATTTTTTTTTTCAAAATTGATCAAGTCATCGATTAATTTGGAACCATTGATCAGGTAAAAACTTTAGTGATCATCTTTATTAAGGGTCATGGGAACTCGAATTCGAGAGTTTAAACTTAGATTCTTTTTTACTCTTTTACTATTAGACCATCTATTGGTAGTTAAAAAAAAAAAATCATTTAAGTATTCTTATTTTATGATAAATTTGATTTTTCTTATTAAATATGTTACAAACTGTAATTACAAATCTTAAAGATAAAACTTATTGGCTTCATCAACTTCATATGTACTATGTATAATGTGTACAAATCTATTTAAATGATTGTATCGATAATACTCAAATTTGGGATGTTTTAGGATGAGTAAAATTACTCTTATTATATTTTAGGTTATGTTATCCATACAAAATTAAAACTTAAATTCATTGATTTGACAAGTTATTTCACTTTTATTTCATTTTATAACGAAAAAGATTTTGCCAAATTAAGTATCATGTCGTTAAAATTCTGATTTTGTATACATAATAATTATTGTTATATTTTGTCACAAACAGGTAATACGAATTGAATGAAATTATTTGAAAAACTTTGGGTCCGTTTGTTTTATTATTTTGGATTAGATTTTGGGAATAATATTGGGTAGTTGAATAGGAGAGTATTACGAGGTAAAATTTAAAAATTTATAAAAAAAAACCCCATAGGTTTGTTAATCTAACTAAACACCCTAATATATAAAATTTTTGTAAAATGATAAAAACACCCCCATCCACCCACAGTGCCATATTCCGACCAGTTTCGGTCGTTTATAGGCCGTTATGACAGATTCCGGCTACCACCGATGGTGGTTGCCGAAATTTGGCAAGCATGGGTGGGTGGGGGTGTTTTTGTTAATTTTTAAACTTTTTTCTGGGGGTATTTAATAAAATTAATAATCTTAAGGGGTCTAAAAGTAATTAAAAAATATACTAATATTTCTCAAATAACAAAACAAACAATATTTTGGAAATAGAATTGGGAATATGGGTAAAAATAATGTGCCAAACGAAGCCTTTAATTCTCTGGTAACCCCCGATTTTAAATACATCCAATTAAAAAACACTAAAACTAATCAAGTATTAAATATCTTTACATTAGCTCGGGCAAATCTTTGTTTGATTTTTTAATCCTTCTCTTCTTTTAGTAGGATGAATCTCATTTGCACAACTTTTAGGTTGCGTATGGTTAAGGCCCTAAGAAGATTATTCCTGTAATCCATCTTTTAATCTGGTTATTACCTTGTTTGGTTCATCAGGTAATAAAATATTCCAATAATCTTTTATTTCTCAAGTAAGATGAGAGGTGATATAGGGGGTTATGTGATTACCTACTCAGATGGTGGTATTTTAAGATAGTTGGTAATCTTATTTTTGTCGCTAAGGAAAGTCTCACACCTTTTTTTTTTTTTTTTGGTTTTTTGGTAATTAAGCTTTCATAAAACCAAAAAAGAAAGGCACCTCAAGAGGCTACAAACAACCTGCTATTGGACAAGCCCTAGAGTCAAGAGAAACAAACAATTCCTTTGCAAGAAAAGAGAGAACATGAGGCCTAAAAAAGGCGGTTATCCTACCATAGGACGAGCCCTGGGATAGGAACAAAAGAAAAGAAGCCTATACAAGACTAGCATCAAAACTCCTCTTGTTGACAATCTTTGAGCTTACAAAGATTGGAGACAAGAGGAGGACAACTAGCACAAGGGCAGCAAGCCAAAGCCTAAAACAATATACAAAAAAACATCCTACTCATCCTACCTCAGGATTGAAAATGGATGGGGGAAGTACCCAATCATCAACAAGCTCTCTATTCTCCACTGAATCTTTAATCTTCTTTAGGTCCATGGTTCACACTATAACCATCAATTTCACATGGTTTTGGATGGATAAGGCATCCGAATAACTCCCTTCAAATCTTCTCTCATTTCTCTCACCCACAAAGAGTAAATAGTAGCACCAAGAGACAATTTACCGACAGTAAACTTCAATCAGTTCTTTTTCCATCTTTGCGAAACGTAAGAAATGTAATCTTGCCAAGAGGTAGTTTGATACCTTATATTGCACATGTGAAGGATTTGGTTTCATATTGTTAAGGTGAAACGACATCCAAAGAAAAGGTGATCCAAACTTTCCACTTTTGCGTTGCAAAAACAACAAGACATATTATTACCTAAGCCAAATCTTACCAAGCGGTCTTGAGTAGGAAGTCTTCCTCTAATGGCCAGCCAAAGTAGCATGCCTGGGGAAGTGCTTAAGGAACCAAACAAAGTGCTTCCAATCCACCATTTGTCTCCGAGCTCTAATTTCATTCCAACCCGATTTTATAGTGAAAGCTTTAAAAGGGTTAGGAGACCACATTACCTTATCCTCAATGTTGCTAGGCGAAAAGTTAACCGAGGCCTTCATCTCCATCAACTCCCAAGAGTTGGCCAAAGGCCATTTCCAACCCCTTTGTTGAGCCCTCGTGTGTTTTGATATGCCAAAACTAATCAAAGAGTTGATTGCTTTTCTAACAAACATGCTTAGGTATGACAAATAGTGATAATAAAAAACAAAATGCAGTTTTCCCTGTTGGCACGATCATGCAAGTCAAAGAAACGACCATTCCTTTATTTACAAAGTTACCCAAGTGGACGTTCCTCTCTACATGACAACGTTCCATGTGATTGTGCATGCTTCTGTCCAAAATGGAGCCAAGTCGTTCATACCAACACGACCAAGCAATACGTCTGTTCCATCCAAGTCAAAAGTCAAAAGTCCTCAAAATTCAATCACTTCGCGCCTTTGACGAATCTTGAAGACAAGCCTTGAAGTTCAAGTATCAAAAGTAGAATGACCGTTCTCTGTGGTGGAATGACCGTTCACACTCAAAGATCATTCATGGCAAAATGTCAACGTTCCAAGAAGCTGTTCATGCTTCTGGAACTTTTGTGGATTTTAAGGAGCCAATGGTCCGATCGTTCTTCATGGTGGAATGACCATTCGTGGTGGTGGTATGACCGTTCCTTGTGATGGAACGATCATGTCAGAAACCCTAAAGCTATATGAATTGACTGTTGGTGTTAGGAACAACTATTTGCAAAAGTGGAACGCCCATTCTTCTGTGCCTGCAAACTTTTCAAACATGCATTAAATGCAGCAACAACTCTTTGCATCCAAGGGAGAAGTCAAGCAATAAATAGAGCATTTCATTGCAAAGAAAGACAAAGAGAATATCAAAGATTCAAAGTTGTATCAAACATTCTCACATAATCCCTTAAGCTCAAAATCCAAATAAAAAGCATCACTCTCTTGCACTCATTTGTAAACCTTTGAGAGTATTATTCTTATTGTATGTCCAAGCCCAGTTTAAGAGGCAATCTTTCTCACATTTTTTAACAAACACTTTGTGGGTGAAATCCTATAAATCTAAGAGGCAAAATCCTGTCAAACTATTGTAAGAGGCGAAATCCTATTAAACTGGTGTATTTGGTGAAATCCGATTCTAATGGAATTTCAAGGAGGTTGCTTTGAAGAAATGGATGTAGGAGGCTTGTGGATAGAGCTCTGAACCACTTTAAATCTCTAAGTATTTCTTCTCTCTCAACTCATTTATTATTCCTTTCACATTTACTTTTGTTATAGTAGGTGCCATAGAGCCAATCCATTATTGTAATATGGACTCTTTGTAAGAATGTTTGTAATCCATAAAAGACATTTTTCTACATCGTGTAATTCGTATTCATTGTATGTTATAATGTATGTCCTTAGGATGGTAGAAGGTCATTCCCAATCCCTTTGTTGAGCCTTCATGTGTTTTGATGTGCCAAAACTAATCAAAGAGTTGACTGGATTTCTAACAAACATGATTAGGTATGACAAAGAGTCATAACCGAAAACAAAATGCAGTTTTCCCTGTTGGCACGACTGTGCAAGTCAAAGGAATGACCGTTCCTTTATTTACAAAGTTGCCCAGGTGGACGTTCCTCTCCGCACAACAACGTTCTCTGTGATCATGCATGCTTTTGTCCAAAATGGAGCCAAGTCACTCACACTAGCACAACCAAGCAGCACGCCCGTTCATCCAAGTCAAAAGTCAAAGTCCTTAGAATTCAATCACTTCGCACCTTTGACGAATCTTGGAAGACAAGCCTTGAAGATCAAGTTGAAGTTAAAGTATCAAAAGTGGAATGACCGTTCTCCGTGGTGGAACGACTGTTCACACTCAAAGGTTGTTCATGGATGAACATCAACGTTCCAGGAAGCTATTCATGCTTCTGGAACTTTTGTGGATTTTAAAGATCCAATGGTCCGATCGTTCCTTGTGGCGGAATGACCATTCGCGATGGTGGTACTACCGTTCTTCGTGGTGGAATGATCATACCAAAAACCGTAAAGCTATATGAATTGATTGTTGGTGTCAGGAACGACCATTTGTGAAAGTGAAATGCCCGCTCCTCTGTGTCTGTAGGCTTTTCAAACATGTATTAAATGAAGCAATGGCTCTTTGCATCCAAGGGAGAAGTTAAGCAATAAATAGGGCATTTCATTGCAAAGAGAGAAAGAGAGAATATCAAAGATTCAAAGTCATATCAAACATTCTCACATAATCCCTTGAGCTCAAAATCCAAATAAAAAAATCACTCTCTTGTACTTATTTGTAAACCTTTGAGAGTATTGTTCTTGTTGTGTTTTCAAGCCTAGTTTAAGAGGCAATTTTTTCTCACACTCTTCATCAAACACTTTGTGGGAAAAATCCTATAAATCTAAGAGGCAAAATCCTGTCAAACTATTGTAAGAGGCGAAATCCTGTCTAACTAGTGTATTCGGTGAAATCTGATTCTAGTGGAACTTCAAAGAGGTTGCCTTGAAGAAGTGAATGTAGGAGGCTTGTAGATAGAGCTCTGAACCACTATAAATCTTTGAGCATTTCTTCTCTGTCAACTCATTTATTATTCCTTGCATATTTACTTGAAGCATCATTATCATTCACTCACATTATTGCTCATATTCATAACTCTTATTTATTGTTTAACATTGATTATCCTTATTGATTAGCATCATTCATATTTATCACCTATCTTTGTTGGTGTTGTATGTTCATAACTTGTTTGGATTGGTGAAAGTTTTTATTCTGCAATATTTTTAAAGTATCGTTTCACCCCTTTCCCTCTAGAACTATTTTGCCATATATGGTTTTACACCCTTTCATCAATAATCTCCTCAACAATAGCATGCAATAACATCTGATTCATGCACAATTCTTTCTCCGTAGGTAGCAAGCAAAGGGCCATTAGGGTGCCAATTGTCAAACCATAACATAGTAGATTGACCATTACCCACCTTGTTTTTAATAAGGGGTCTCACATTGCTTATAAGCTTAGGATATGTCTCCAAGCCCATTAGCAAACCTTGGGGATAGGAATTTCCCAAAATGACTTACCCTTAAGAAGATAAGTCTTGACCCAAGTTGTCCAGCCAGAATTACTTCAGATTTGAGAGATATTCCATAGGTTTCTCATCATAGCAACCTTATTGCAATCCCCTATGCGCATTATGCCCAAAGTCCTTTCTTCCTTAGGAGCACAAACCTTTTCCCAAGCTATCTTTGCCTTAGTTTTCTTCAAATCGGTTTCATCCCAAAAGAAAGTTGTAAAAGTAGCTTCAATCTCATTACGCACCTTTGAAGGAAGCATAAAAATAGCATACCAATACACTTGGATGCTAAAGAGCATAGATTTGATAAGGATTAACCTACCTACATAAGAAAAGAATCGACTTCTCCAAGATTTAATGTGGGCGAGGATTTTATCCATAAGAGTTTTATAATCTCCATAATTTAGCTTGCTAGTAATAAAGGGAACTCCCAAGTAAGCAACCGCAAGGTTTCCTTCACTTAAATTGAGCATTCTTAAAAGGGCTTGCTTATGATTATCCTAAACACCATAAATGAATAATCTACTTTTGGATAGATTGGCGTGCTTGCCAGACCAAGAGTTGAACTTTGTTAACACTTCATGAATAATCTGCAAAGAATTTTCATCAGCATGGCAAAAGAGCATAATTTCATCGACAAAACATAAGTGAGTAATTTTTTCTTTACTACATCTCCAATGGTATCTGAAAGAAGGATTGGCAACTGCTTTGTTGAGAAGCTAAGAGAAGATTTCCATAACCATTACAAAAATATGGGGTGACATTGGATCTCCTTTTCTTAAACCTTTGGAATTACGAAAGAAACCAATTAGTTTTCCATTAATAGCAAATGAATACATGGGGTTAGAGACACAAACCTCAATCCATGGATCATCTTGCTTGGAAAACCAAAACCTTTAAGAACAAGAGATAGAAAACTCTACCAGACCGAACCATAAACTTTCATAAGATCCACTTTGGCTACACATCTTTTGATTTCAGAGGACTTCCTCTTGTAGTTATGGAGAAGCTCTTGGCATAAAATGATATTATCACCTATCTTCCTTCCTCCCATAAAAGCTGTCTGAGCTGGATCAATCAAATTTGGAAGAATGCCTTTGATTCTATTAGCAATGATCTTTGCAATACATTTGTAAATAGTATTACAACAAGAAATAGGCCGGTAGTCTTTGTAAGAAGAAGGAGAATCACATTTAAGGATAAGAGCAATGATAGTACAATTAATTTCTCTCAACATACAACCTAACTTGATGAAGTTCTAAATTGCTTTGACAACATCTTCACCCATAATTTGCCATGCTTTCTTAATAAATAAAGGACCAAAACCATCAGGCCCCAGAGCTTTATCGTTAACTAGCTCAAACATGATTTTAGAGATTTCCTCACAAGTCACGTCCGAAGCCATAGACAAAGCTTGGTCCTTCAAAATGCAAGGACTGATCAGCTTCTCTAGCCCATAGAAAGAACAAATAGAGTCCTTCTTAGAGAATAAATTTTGAAAGTAACTCACAAACTCTTGCTTGACTTTGCTAACATCATCAACAAGTCTGCCATCCTCCAAAACAAACGATACAACCTGAATCTCCCTCTAAGGTAACCATACCTACTGGAAATGGTTTTGCACTCTTTTTTTTCTTTCTTCATCTTCTTCCTCTTTTATTTATTTATTTTTATTTTTGAAGAAATTTTTAGTCTCATCTTTGTATTGAATCAAAGTGTCCCTTTTTTTTTTGGTNCTTCCTTCCTCCCATAAAAGCTGTCTGAGCTGGATCAATCAAATTTGGAAGAATGCCTTTGATTCTATTAGCAATGATCTTTGCAATACATTTGTAAATAGTATTACAACAAGAAATAGGCCGGTAGTCTTTGTAAGAAGAAGGAGAATCACATTTAAGGATAAGAGCAATGATAGTACAATTAATTTCTCTCAACATACAACCTAACTTGATGAAGTTCTAAATTGCTTTGACAACATCTTCACCCACAATTTGCCACGCTTTCTTAATAAATAAAGGACCAAAACCATCAGGCCCCGGAGCTTTATCGTTAACTAGCTCAAACATGGTTTTAGAGATTTCCTCACAAGTCACGTCCGAAGCCATAGACAAAGCTTGGTCTTTCAAAATGCAAGGACTGATCAGCTTCTCTAGCCCATAGAAAGAACAAATAGAGTCCTTCTTAGAGAATAAATTTTGAGAGTAACTCACAAACTCTTGCTTGACTTTGCTAACATCATCAACAAGTCTACCATCCTCCAAAACAAACGATACAACCTGAATCTCCCTCTAAGGTAACCATACCTATTGGAAATGGTTTTGCACTCTTTTTTTTCTTTCTTCATCTTCTTCCTCTTTTATTTATTTATTTTTATTTTTGAAGAAATTTTTAGTCTCATCTTTGCATTGAATCAAAGTGTCCCTTTTTTTTTTGGTAAGTAAGTATGCATTAGAAAGAGAAAAAGATGTACAAAGAGGCCTATAAAAGTGACCGTCCTATCTCAAGACAAACCCTAGGTTAGGACCAAAAGAATCAATTAGCCTATACAAGACTAAAGAAAGCAAAAAGGGAATATGAAACCCTCTTCTCTTCCTACCTCTAGACATGCCTTAGGTTAGGGAAGCAAAAACAACAAAAAGGAAACAAATCTTTACACGACTATAATAAAAAAAGGAAACAACTCTTCCTACCTCAAGACAAGCCCTAGGTTAGGAAATACCAACTGAGCACAAAGACTCAAGAAACTGTTTTCGTCATTCCCTTCTTTTTTCTTTTTCTCCATTTTCCTCCTCCCCATCCCCTATTTTTCCTTTCTTTTTTCCCTTGAAGGGGGGGGGGGGGGGGGGGGGTAGACCTGGCAAAATGAGTGGGTGGGCCGGGTACAGGCTGGGTCTAAATAGGTATGGGTCCCACGGGCACAAGTCCAAAACAGGTTGATCTAAACGAACCTAAAATATTGGACTCGCACCTTACCCTATGCGGGTACAGGTAGAGCTACAAAAAATAGTATGGAAATCGAACCGAACCAATAAACTGATTTGAAATACCGGTTTCAGTGTCGGTTTGGAAAATGGACCAAACCACTTTTTTGGATCGGTTACCGATTTAGGCGATTTTCTAAATCAGTTTTCCAATATAGGTATAAGGAGAAAAGAGCTGAAAAAAAACCAGTTCATCACAAAACAGAGTTGGAAAAATATTTATCGGATGACTATAAAGATGAAAATGACAAGTCGTTTAGCATCTTGCCATGGTGGAAGACAAATTCCACTAAATATCCAATTATGTCCATGATAGCATGAGATGTATTGGCTATGCATGTCTCTACTATTGCATCCAAGTCAACATTCAGTACGGGAGGACATGTATTAGATCCATTTCGTAGCTCCCTCACTCCTAAGATGGTGGAGGCTATAATTTGTGCAAAAGATTGGATTCGGGCTAAGCACGTACCATTCATCATAGAGGAGAGCTTGGATGAATTAGCAAGATGTCATACGGGTAAAATTCTTTCTTTACTTATAATTTTGTATAACTTTGTATTTGACTATTTGTTAGCTTTGTTAGCTTTGTTAAACATATTTTGCAGCATATTTTGTCTAACGCGTTTGTCTAATGTTGTGTAGAATTTTTCGTTTTTGAGATTGGAAAAAAATCATGCTCTAGATAAATTTAATTAGTGGTATATAACTTTCAGTTAATGTAATTTAATTAGTCTTATATGTGTCATATGATATTATGATTGTGGATAATTTAATTGGCAATTTGGCATGCTTAATTTTCTATTTCTTATGGGCTTGGCAGGCTTGGCTAGTTGGTTTGGCTGTTAGGACTTGGGAGTTGGGACTTCAGACTTGGCATTCTTGGTTGTTGGCAAATTGGAAATTTGATTTGTCGTTGTTAGCTTATCGCTAACTTTTTATGAATTTATAATGGTGGTGAAAATGTTTGTAAGAGCCAAGAGGTGTTGGTACTAGGTTGTGTAACTTGTGTTTGGTGGCTGCTGAAAATATTTTTGTAAGCATTGTTTTGGACTTTTGCCTGCATTGTTGGCGTTGCTGCATTGTTTTGGTTGTTGTAAATCTTGTTATGTATTTGGATTTTGGCTGCCGGAAATCTTGTTACGTATTTGGATTTTGGTTGCATTGTTTTGGATGCTGCATTGTTTTGGTTTAACAATCTTTTTGTGTTGCTGCATTGTTTAGGTACCACTACTAGGAAGAACACTTTTGGCTGAATTCATTGGAAATGCTTTAGTTTTGATTTCAATTTTAAGATTATTCATATAGATAACATATAATTTACAAAGATTACTTATAATTTTTGTGAAAATAATCTATTTTATGTTATGTGTTAATTGTTTTTGGAGATGAGAAATGAGTGTATTATTAAATTAAAATAATATTTAATATTTTTTGTGAATACCGGTTTATAAACCGATAGATCGCTATTCGGTTCAGTTAGTAACCGATTCAAGGGACAAACCGATCTAGTTTCGGTTTGCAATATCCCTTGAACCAAAAAACTTGTTCAGTTAGAACATGGACAATCCGGTTCGGTTAACTGGATTTCCACACCCCTAGGTATGGGTGGACCCACAGGACCATTCATTCCAATTTTTAGTTCTTGCAATTACACCCCCATAGTTTCTGTAGTTTTAATAGTTTATAGTTACACCCCCACATTCCAAATTCAATTCACAATTTTTGCAGTTTTCAATTCATAATTTCTGCAGTTTTCAATTCACATTTTTGACAATGCTGGTTGTACCAGGAAGCCCAGACTAAATGTTAACTTGTCTAACGCTTCCGATACCAAGGTCCCCATTCACAACACACCTGCTAACTAGGGGTGGGATAATTCGATTAACCGAACCGGATTAGGAAAACCAGAAACCTAACCGGTTGTTTGGTTTAGACAAAATGCAAACCAAAACTGGACCGGTTTCGATTATAAATCAGTTGTAAACCAAACCGAATATTCGGTTCGGTTAACCAGTTTTCAAACTAACCCCTAAAATTCTTCAATTTTTACATTTAAGTCCCTAAATTCAAATATTTATTATTTTATATATAATTACAGTCACAGATCTGAACGGCGATAGAATGGGGGTTGCTGTGAACTACAGCGCAACAATGTGGACTACCATCATTGGCTCGTCGTTGGTGAGTGACTGAATGGGTGGTTGTTGTGTTAAATGGTGCTGTTGGGTGAGTGGCTGTCGACGAAATAGATGCTGGAGCGGATGGGTGTGGGATTGTCAACTCACTCTGGGTGGAGCTGTTAGGTGCTGTCAGTGAATAGGCGAAGAGCCAAGCTAAAGAATCGAAGATGGAGTGGAATACTGGAGTGAAGTGGAGCGAGTGGAGCTGTTGGGTGCTACCGGCAAACAGGCGAATAGCAAAGCTGAAGAATCGAAGATGGAGTGGAGTAGAGTGAGCGGAGCTGCTGGGTACTGCCAGCGAACAGGCAATGAGCAAAGCTGAAGAATCGAGGATGGAGTGGAGTGTTGGAGTGGAGTGGAGTGCAGTGAGTGGAGGCAGATGTGGAGCTGCTCAGTGGAGTGTGCACTGTGGAGAATGGAGATTGGAGATTGGAGCTTAGAGGTAGAGAAAACTGAAGAGAAAAATAATAATATTTTAAAAACAAAATGCATGTTGCTTATATAGTTAGGGTTTAACCGGTTTTAAAAACCGTTTTGAGAAATATCTCAAACCAAAAACCGAACCGGTTTTCCGGTTTTTTAAATTTTACAAACCAAACCGGTTTATAAAAAAACCTAATTTTTGGTTCGGTTTCGGACTGGTTTCCGGTTCGGTTTGGTTTTCGGATTATTTCTCCCACCCCTATTGCTAATAAATGGCTCATACCTCTACTGTTGATCAAATCATCTAACTAAAGACCACACCTGCTCAATTCATCACCTGTTACTACCAAAATAGCTTTATCATAAACTAATTAACTCAATAACATTAACTAACTTCTTTTTGGCTTTCAAAAAGGGAAAATATGTGCAAGAAAAACATAAAAGAGGACAAAAAAACTATTACAAAAGTAGCTAAGCAATAATATACCAAAACTAAATAAGAACATATCTAATAATGGTAAATTTAAGGTTAAAAGTTAATACATTTTTCATTTATGTAATTTCTCAGCAACCAAACAGAAAAAAGAAATGAAAATTTGAGTGAACCACTAAAAAGAGCCAAAAAAAGATTAAATTTGGAACCTAAAATTTCACCAGAAACAACCAATTGATAGGAGAATTAAGTAAATATAACCAAAATTAGGGTGAACTTAAATTATTTTTCAGATCTATGAAAACAAAGTCAAACATGCAAGAAAATTAAAGAAACAAATGGTGGGTTAGTAGAAGAAAATAAAAAAACGAGATTAAAAAAGATCTGATGGTAGGTAAGTAGTTACAAGATGAATAGGAGCTCTGATATGCTTAACAATAGCTGTTGGGTGTTGTCGATGTCGAACGGAGGAGAAGAGAGTTGGAAGAGTGTTGTCTATGTCGAATGGAAGAGTGTTGTAAATTTTAGGAATCAGGGATTTGCGATTTAGTTAGGATTTAGGTTTTTTTAATTTTTTCATGGGTACCTACGAGTTTACTCGACCCACTCGTATAAAAAAGGGGCAGGGCCAGGTACGGGTAAAAAACATATGGGCCCAAATTTATAGACTCGTACCCTATATTTTTCTCTCAGATACAGGCCCACCCGCGAGTACAAGCCTATTTTGCCAGGTCGTAATGGGGAGGGGCGTAGTGTAGGCGCGTCAAACTCCCGAAAACACTCATTTTCTATTTACTTTGACACCCTTCTATCATTAAAGGAATGAATGATCAATTTAGAACCTATATATCTAATTAATATTAGGGGTGGAAAAATCCGGTTAACTGAACAAGTTCAGTATATTTTTGATCGAACTAGAATTCGATTCAAGCATTCAAACTGAAACCAAACCAATTTTTTGCATGAACCGATTATTAACCAAACTGATTAATTGGTTCACTTAATCAATTAACCAATTAATCGGTTTTGAATCGATTTTCTCCATTTTGCCCTTGAGTTCCCCAAATTTTTACATGATAGAACAAGCATTAGGGTTCTCAATTCTCATCACTGAAGATAAAAGGAGGCCAGGAGGGTATGCATACAATTCCATGGCATACCTTGGTGGGTAATGTGATATTCCCCTCCGTTTGTTTCGTTATTTTCCCAATATCATATCCAATCCTATCAAAATACATCTTTGTTTTAATATTCAAAATTCTCTTCAAAATCTATTCATATTATATTCAACTCAAAACATTAACAATTACCTTTTTCAATAAAAGTTTTAAAATAAAAAAAACACCCCAACCCATCCAAGTCACTATCACCCACCAGCAGCCACCGCTAGAGCCGTAACAATGCACGATCGATTGATCTAACCAATTGTGCATTGATCTTACCATTTCCGGTTAGATCTATGGCCAAAGATCTTACTGTTGACAACATCCAAGTGACAGCCAGAAATCTAGTAGTCAACGAGGATCATATCTGGGCAGATATAACCATCAATGGCTAGATCTGTGGCCATAGATCTGGACGGAAAATGCTAGATTGGTGTAGGACCGGCCAGATCCAACCAGTCATAAGCCATTCCGACGGCTTCCGACCACCGTCCGGTGGTGGTGGCCAACTATCGGCAATAGTTGGGTGGATAGGGATGTTTTTGTCAATTTATAAAATTTTATTGTGGGGGTGTTTATAAAATAAACAAACCTAGGGGGTTAAAAAATAATCTAGGGTCCGTTTGTTTTAGTATTTTGGATAGGATTTTTGATAATTTTAGAGTTTGGTGGGAATAACGAGGTAAGATTTGAAAATTAACAAAGACACCCCTATAGGTTTGCTAATTTGCGAAACACCCTAATATATAAAAATTTTGTAAAATGACAAAAACATCCCCACCCACAGTTGCCAGATTCTGGCCACCACCGTCGGAATCTGGCGTTACGGTGCACGACCGACCGGATCTGACCGTTCGTATGTCGATATGGCCTAAGGCCATATCTACTGCTAGAGCTGACGACCAAAGATATGACCGTCATTGATGGTCAACGACAATCATATCTTGGCCTTCGTTGACGACCAGCTACAACCAAAGATCTAGCCGTGGATTTGATCAGAAAATGATAGATTGGCACACTACCGACCAGATCCAGCTGGTAGTGTGCCACTGTACCAAATTCTGGACACCTTCTAACGGTAGTGGTCGGAATCTGATAAATGTGGGTGAATATGGGTGTTTTTATTAATTTTCAAACTTTTTATTTTTAGAGTGTTTAATTAAATTAATAAATTTAAAGGATTTAAAATATAGTTAAGGAAAATATAATAGTATTTTGAGGATAATGAAACAAACAGTTATTTTGAAGAAAAGATTAAAAATATTATCCCAAATAATAAAACAAACAAACCCCTAAATATTTTCTAAAAATATACAAAAAAAAAAAAAAAATCTCAAAATCCTATCTTATTTTCCAAAAATCTTATTAAGAATAAAATACTTTTATAAAAAACTAAACAAAACGGAGCCTTCATTTTTCTTGAGCCCCACCACTTTTTGTCTCCTCTATCGCCTCTCCTGTTTTACCTTCATTGTCACCATTTTTTTTTTCTCTTTGTTTTCTTCTTCACCGTTTTATCTTTTCTGTCTCACCATCACCACCGCCACCGCCACAACCACCTTCTTCTTCCTTCTCTTCTTTAGCTTCTGAGGCTTTCTCTTCTTTCTTCTCTGTCTTGTGTTTCACACTCACGACATGCTTCCTAGTCCTCTTGTACGTATTCAACCAGCTTTGGAGGATCAAAAACACCCTTCACTGAAACCTCTAATGCCTTTAGATCTGGTTCCGCTGCTTCCAACCCTAGAAGTTCCAATCTTGTTTAAAAATCAAATTTTGTTTCTCAGCTCACTCTAACGCTCTCACTCGAAGGCGGCACACACAGACTTAGTCTAATGATGTTAGGATTTTACACTTAGTCATATCGATTGAAATCGGTTTATAAAACCTTTAAGGGCATCTCCAACCCACGCCAAAATGGCGCAAAAAACACCAAATTGGCATGGGATGGTACTCCAACCCACGCCAAACAGTGCAAAATGGTGCAATACTGTAGCATAAATAAAAAATATATATATGTTTTTTAATTTTGGTTTTTTGTTTTTTTTAATTTTGTTAAGTTAATTTGAGTATTAAATTTTACATCAAAAATCATACCAAATTTGAGTATTTGTATTTAATTTAATTTGATTATTATTTATAATAATAAATTTATAATAATGATATAATTTAAAAAATGATGAAAAATTAAAAATAGAACATTATTCAATGCAAATATTAAACTATAATAACTCAAAATAAAAATTAACACTAATTTAAAAACACTAAAATTAAAAGAAAATGCAACATAAACTAAAATAACAATTTAGTATTCCGGTAGATTAGTTCCGGATCCAGTAAGATCATCAAAATATTGAAAAGAACTTGAGTTATTTTGAGATCCTTGACCTTGTTGTTGTGTTTTTTTTTTTTTTCTTAAATGTAATGTTTATTTGATTAAATAAATGCTTAATTCTATTAAATTAGTATAATTTTAAAAATAATTATTATTTAATAAAAATATCATTCCCAATATTTAATTAATATATACAAAAATAATGAGTGAAATAGATTAATTGTTGATTATTACAATAAAAGAAAAAAAAGAATATTCTAAAGAATATTCTAAGGAATATTCTTTTTGGTGTAATATTTGGTGTTGTGGGTTAGAGATGGAATAGTGTTTTGCACCAAAATTTGCACCAATTTGGTGCAATTTTGCACCAAATTGGTGCAATGGGTTGGAGATGGTCTAAGTTAATCAAATTTTTTAAGGGGTCAAACTGGTAATTAAATTGGAAAATTGGTTCAGAGATTTTTCAGAACTGAAATCGAACCAGTTTCAAGAAAAATCAATTTTTTGGTCTGGTTTTTCGGTTCGGTTTTATTATTTTTCACCCCTAATTAATACTGAGCTAAGTTTTAAAAGTTGTCATTGAAGTTAAATACAAGTAAGGAAGGTCTAGTAGAATTTTAAAGTAATAGTTAAGTCCAATGTTCTGAAAATTAGACGGGATCATCTGGTTGGTTCGGTAGTCAATGGCTGCAGTTAGATTGTCGGAATAGTATCGAATCGCGGTCCAATCGCAACTCAATCTTGTCGGATTCCAGCATCGTTCGAGGGAGAAAACACCACCATTAGACTTGATGGCATCTCCACGACAAAACCCAACCATTTTCAGTGGCCATCGTCCAGCCTTCGTCGCTCGCCGTCCACCTAAAGTTCACGCGACCGTCAGACTTTTTTCTTGATTCCGACGAGTTCCGGCGTCGATGAAATTCCCTAGCACCACCATCAGATTCGTTGACACCTATACATCAAAAGCCCTATGATTCCAAGCTTCGATTGGTCGTCGATCGTCGCTGCTGCCACCATCACCAGTCTCTTCACGCGATAAGGGTATTTTGGATAGATTTCAAAACTTAAGGGAGTATTAGGGGGTCTTTTTGATGAATTTCAAACATTTAGAGACTAAAAATGATTTTACAGAATACGGTCCAACTGACCGATCTAACCAGTCAAACCAGAAATCAGACCCTTGAATGGGTCATAGTCTGGTCCAGTTTTTGAAACATTGCTTAAATCTCCGTTAGTTAACATTATGAAGATTCTTATAAAAGATTAAAATACCTTTAACTCGCTAATTTTATATTCTTATAATTAACACAATTGTTATAATTTTTTAACAAAATCTGCAGAGACCAACCAATCATTTTATAATTTTGTTCATTTTTAATATCATTGACATAAGACAAGATGACGAAATTTTAGACTTCTACAAATCACTCCAACAACTCGGCCATTATTAGATTGTATTCAATTCAAAACTGAAAATTTGTCTAAGTTCAAATCAAAATTTTAAGTTTAAAAGTCTCATCCTATAAGTCATGCTTTGTTTAAGACCTAAGTGTTGTTTTAGTTTTATTGGAACGTAATTTGCAGNCTTCTTCTTCCTTCTCTTCTTTAGCTTCTGAGGCTTTCTCTTCTTTCTTCTCTGTCTTGTGTTTCACACTCACGACATGCTTCCTAGTCCTCTTGTACGTATTCAACCAGCTTTGGAGGATCAAAAACACCCTTCATTGAAACCTCTAATGCCTTTAGATATGGTTCCGCTGCTTCCACCCCTAGAAGTTCCAATCTTGTTTAAAAATCAATTTTTGTTTCTCAGCTCACTCTAGCGCTCTCACTCGAAGGCAGCACACACAAACATAGTCTAATGATCTTAGGATTTTACACTTAGTCATATCAATTGAAATTGGTTTATAAAACCTTTCCGTTAATCAAATTTTTTAAGGGGTCGAACTGGTAATTAAACCGGAAAATTGGTTCAGAGATTTTTCAGAACCGAAGTCGAACCAGTTTCAAGAAAAATCAATTTTTTGGGAGAAAATTTAGCTGCCCGGCCATCCCAAGTTTCAATTTAAGAAAATGGCCTTGAAACTGTTTTTCATTTCTTTTTTAATTTAGAGAAGATGAGTGGCATAGTTAGGATTAATTAAACACGTAAAATGGGTTAAAATGAAAAGATTAAAACATATGTGGGCCGAATCATAAATAGTGAAAGTTTTTAAAATTTGAAATTTCTCAAAACAAGCCCCACCTATTTACCTCGCTTAATCGAAATTCATTAGGGCAAAAAGTGATTTCTTGAACCAAAGGGAGGCTGCGATTTTTTCTGATCGAACCTGTAAATTTGAACCCTAAAATAAATTTCTTGAACCCTAAACCGAATACAGTCGCAATTTCTGATGATATAGTCGCGATGTCTGATTGATTTGTTGAATCCTAAATCGATTTCCTTAACCCCAAACAGAATCTATGCGATTTCCAGTGATACAGTCCACATTTCCGATCGAAACTACAAACTTTGACACCAAATTCAATCCAAAATCATGGCTGACACTCACAATGAGGAGGAAAACACAACGTCACTTCGAATCCTAGATTTTGATGGTGCAAGCAATTCAATGGCTGTTCTGGTAGATCATCCGATCAGTGAAGGTGGTCCACACGCAGAGGAGACACCGGCGGCACAAGAACAGAGGGACGAATCTGTAAACGGTTCTGAAGACGAGGAGTCAGGCGAGAATTCAAACCAGGAAGAGGAGTCCGACGAGAATTTAGGCCAGGAGGAGTCGTTCGAGGATTCAGGCGACGAGGAGGAGGCCGACGAAGAAATGGTACGTTGTTTTGGGAATATTGCTTGCACTGTCGCTTAAGCGATCATTTGTATCGCTTAAGCGATTAATCTGTTTTACTCATGATCACACTCATGATCGCTTAAGCGATACAAAGGATCGCTCTGCCCAGATCTAAGATCGCTTAAGCGATCCTTTGTATCGCTTAAGCGATTGATTCAGTTTACTCTTGGTCGCTTAAGAGATTTCAGATCGCTTAAGCGATCTTATCGAGGCAGAATCACAGATATAATAAGCGATCTTTTGTATCGCTTAAGAGATTCTTTCAGTTTACTCTTGGTCGCTTAAGCGATCTTGCACGAGGCAGAGTCAAGATCTCTTAAGCGATTCGAAATCGCTTAAGTGACTACAATGGTAATTTTTTGTTGCTGATATTTTGTTTATTAGTTGTTTTGGTTTATTTTTGTTGCTGACATTTTGTTTATATCGATTGTACAGATTGTGCGAATCGTAAACTGTAAAGACTACGAGTTGGAGCCTATAAGTGAGAAGGTACCCTACTTCCCTACAAAGGTGACGGTGAGGTCGAGCTGGGATGTTTTTGATAGAATAAGGGACATTTTAGTTGGAATGAGGAATGGTGAAAGAGATTTCCGTCGTACTTGTTTTGGTCAGTTTTTAAGAATCAGAACAAATTGGAAAAAGGCATTTTGGGGGCAGAGAGTGCATTACATGTTGCTGCACTCAGTAAAATGCAAAAAAAAAAAAAATGTGGTTTGTGGTGGACGGAAAGCCACTACGGTTTGGGATGATGGAGTATGCCTTGGTGATGGGCTTAGGATGAGGGGAAATGCCAAATAAGGCAAAGGAAGACGCAATAAGGACAAGTCCGAGAGCCATAAGGTTTCGTAAGAAGGTTTTGCAAGGGGCAAAGTCTATTACAAGACACGTTTTAGAGGAGAGGCTAGAAACAGTTCGGTTTAATGATGGAAAAAAGATAAAAGTGTGCTTGCTATTGTTTTTACATTCTATCTTATTGGTTGGTGACTCAACAAAAGCTGTTGAGAAAGATTGGTTGTTGTTTGCAAGCGACTTGGAGTTCTTTAATTCTTATCCGTGGGGACGGATATCATTTGAGCGAACCATCAACAGCCTGAAAAAACCAGACATGGTGTTAAAGCATGCCAAATAGGACAGGAAGAATAAACCAAGCAAGTATAATTTTTTTGGCTTCCCATGGGCAATGCAGGTAAATATTAATAGCTTTCTATTATATTTTTTATAATATATGTGTTTGAATTATGATATGGACTATTTTTTACAATGTAGATTTGGATGTACGAGGCCATCCCTGTCTTCGCTAAGGCGGGGGTGGGGGTGGGGGAGGAGCAACAGTTTGGATGTGCAACAACAATTTCCTAAGATGTTGCAGTGGCATGTTAGGAGGTGTAACCATTCGGATTACAACCAAATAGAGATTGACATTGAAGCAGCTGGGGTAAGATTAAATGATTAAGCTTTTGAATATGCAGTTGCTTTAAAATGTCGCTTCAATCTGATTGATTTTGTTTCTTATTGCAGGGAGTCGTCTGTCCCTTTCTCACCGCTACTGGGGATGAAGTGGAAGAGGACTATGTCAATCTTTCAAAGCAGTGGATGACGAAAGGGATGAACGGATAGACCGCCTGATGCGGGACCTAAGAGAGGTCACGCATGTGATGGCAGTTGCAGGGCCATTGCTTGACAACGTCGTTGATGCCGAGGATTATGAAGCTCCAATGGGCGGGAGGCCTGAGGATAAGGAGGAGAAGATGGAGGAAGAGGTTCGTATGCCTCAGCAAATTGGTACAACAAGTACCGCTTTGCCGAGACATCGGCATCGGGAGAATGAGGTTGTTGACCTCATAAACGGCCTGTTTGAGAGTTTTACAGCAGCTGTTTATGCAAGGTTTGACAAGATGGAAGAGTGCATGAAAAGGGTGGAGGAGAAAGTGGATAAGCTGGAAGAGAAAGTTGGTACAGTGGAGGAGGAAGTTGGTAAGTGGAGGAGGAAGTTGGTACAATGGAGGAGGAAGTTGGTACAATAGAGGAGGAAGTTGGTGGAGAATTAAAGGCGGTTGAAGTGCAAACTGGCTTGAAAAGAGAGAGTCAAAAGAGCAAGTTTGTGAAATCGCCTTACATGGTAGTGACACAGGTAAAGAAGAAGAAAATTAAGAAACAAATGGAGGAAGAACCAGAAATGAATGAGGTGGAGGAGGTTGGTGGAGGAAGTGGGGCGGTGATAATGGAGGAGGGCGAGGTGGGAGGCAAAGGAAGCAGGGATGTAAAAATGGAGGAAGGGAGAGGAAGTGGGCAAGTGAAATTGGACTCAAATGTTGATTTGTATAGGCCAATAGAGGAAAAGAAAAAACTCTTCTATGTCTATTACAATGGATCAGGAAGTAATGGCCATATAAAGTGTAAGACAGGGAATTATCCCCGGGAATGGTTTCAGAAGTTGTTAACGATGGGCACGTGGCTTGAGGACTCGGTGAGTTATTTTCGCTTAATTTTCCTTATTTTTGCCTATGTTTTCCATACTTATCTTGTTGTTTTTATTTGATGCAGTACATCGATGAGATATTGGCACCGATAAGGCTACGACAGACTACTGATGGTGATCTGTTGTATCTCGACTATGCCATCATCGATGTGGTGTTTGGCCAAACACTTGTTTCGGCATATCGCACTTTAATTAAAAATGTTGTTGCTAGTGGTGCATCAAAAGGACTGAAGTGAAAAAGATTGGCCTCAATACAATTGGACTGCATCCTTAATGATTTTCATTTGGATGACAGAATTATGAAGTATATACGGGGGGATCGGCCCAAATATGGCCACGGTTGGGCCTTTGTTAAAAGAGTGTACTGCATCATCCTCGTCAAAGAGATGCACTGGATAACAATCATTGCATATCTAGAGGAGGAGTTGCTGAAGATCCTTGACTGCAACCCCACTATTTGTCGAGAGAAGCAGTTGGCGGTAGAGTTGGAGCCACTGTCTAGGTTGTTCCCGCGACTGTTGTGTGACAGCGGGATGTTTGGGCACTTGGGTGATCAAGTACTAACTGGAAAGTGGCCAATTAAACACTCTACCAGCCTAATAAATGAGTCAAGGTAACTTTTGTATAAAACTAACTTACATAATACAATTGTTCTATAAGTTTATTCTAATGCTAATGTCTTCTTCTTATTGTAGTGCTGAATGTAGGGCATATGCCCTGAAATTTATTGAGTTCGACATGACCAACACCCCGATGGACGGGTTAAATGATGAAACAATGAGAGATTGTTAGGAGGGCTGGGCTGTCGACTGCTTCCATGGGCAGATGGATCAGTTTTCAGTGAGCAGAACCCAATAAAAAGGTATGAAAGTTGGACTTTGAATTTTGTAGTTTATGTGATGTTGATGTGGTGTTGATGCTGCAGGTGTCATGCTTATATGGAGCTTTACCAAAAAACATGGACTGAGTGAACTTCTCACCTACCCACTCTGTAACTTTTTGACGTGTTTTTTTTATTTACAAAAGTTGACGTGTCTGTAGGTGTGTGCCATATAATTTTGCAGGTTCCTGGCAAACAATGAGAGGAAACTTCTCAAAGGCTGGTTGGCAAGAGGAGGCATCTGCAATAAAGGCTACTGGGAAGGCATGGTACCAAACAATGATCTCAGAAAGGTTGCTGGCAAACAAAATTCGAAAACTTCTTAAAGGCTGGTTGGCAGGAGGAGGCATCTGCAATAAAGGGATTGTGCAAAGGTGTTAGTGACATTAAACTCTTTGGCATCAAAAAGTAAATTAAAGGCAGTGTACAGGAAATTCTTGTGCTGTGGCTCTTCTTGTGGCAGCCAAAAGCCTTATGCCTGCAAAATCATTGTAAAGAATTGGATCTGACGTTTGGGAGATTTTTTTTTTTGTCCATATAAGATATCTCATTAGCAGTTTGAATTTACTATGTATGGTGTGATCATTTGCTTCACCCAAGTTGGATAATGGTTTTTTAGCATTTTGTTTCATTTTGTGTATCACTACAACGTGTGATGTACTGGTGTGATTATTTGATTCACCACAGTTGGGGCTAATGGTTAGCTTGTCCATATATTTCGATATTTGCTGCATCCCATGCCTATTTTTTATTTTGTGTTTCGATAAACAGGTTACATTGAT